>NC_079200.1:22965763-23248704 GCF_029499605.1 Hyla sarda
TAGGAGCTCTGCCTGAGTCAACATAAGCCTGCAACGAATTAATAGACCAAAAAGATCTTGCTTCCTTTTCAGTGAGTGAAACAATTCTGTGCTCAAGTGCTCGTGTGCTAATTAGCTGCAATTCATCCTGCAAATTGCAGGATGAAAAAAACGCTCCAGCGTCCTGTCTTCCTGTGTCCGGCATTGGATTACCAACTGTGGAACTATTATCTGTCTCCATAGCTGGTACAAGGCTAGGTAGCGTGCTCAACTTAAGAACATGTGCAGAGAAAATACTAGAAGTAAACAAGAAACAACAGTGGCACCGATACCTTAGGCCTCCTAAGACCACGAGATGGAGACGGCGTCCCGCTAGACTGGAAATCCACCCTGGAAGCGGAGGTGCTAGGACAATAAAGACCGTAGTCACTAAATGGTAGTAAATAAAGAAAAAAGGTGTCCTGCACTCACCGCTTCTATCCAGGTAATCCTGCTCCCATCTCGGGTCACGACTCGAACACGGAGGACATGGGTTGTGGAGCGCTCAGAGGCGACTGCCGGCGGTTTCACGCATAGGAATGCGCTTCATCCGGCCTCGTTAACGTCATCGCGCTGTGCGAATTATAAAGGTGCAGCTGGTGAGTCACATGATTCCAGGTGAACTCTCACCCCGTGTTACATTCAAAAGTGAACGGACCGAAAACGCCACATAAGGAAGCAAAAAGCAAGTTAGGTAAGTACATCAATACTAATAGACCTAAATCTGCCCTGAATAAACAAAAATTTATAAAAAAGGGGAAAAATCTAATTTATCATTTAACCCTAACGGCCCCTGTGCGTCAAGGCGCAGTATCCAACGCGCCTCGGCACGCAGGAGCAGACGACGTCTATCTCCTCCAGAAGGGTGACAAGGGATTGTTTCAAGACCTCCAAATTTTAACGTGGTGCAATTTCCACCATGTATGGATTGCATATGCTGAACAAATCTTGGGGAACCACCTCCTTTTCGAACCGAGTACATATGCTCACGCACTCGGGCCCGGAGTTGTCTCTCGGTTTTTCCAATATAAAAAAATTGGCAACTACAACATAAAAAATATACAACGAAAGTGCTCCGGCAGGTGATGAGGTGTTTTATTTCAAAAACATAACTCCCTAATTTAACAGAAATCGCATTAATGTTGTGAGGGCATTGAGGACAGAAGCCGCACTTCTTATTCCCTTTCGGGGCTATACCAGACAACCAAGTCTCCTTGGGATGTGCTTCTCTATTCAACTTCTGACCCTTCAGTAGATCAGCGATAGTCTTGTTTTTCCTGAAGGTAACTATGGGTCTATTTTGTGCTGTATTCACAATGTCTGGATCTGCCATTAGTAGATACCAGTTCTTAGTGATGGCAGATTTGATAACGTGATTCAGAGGGCTGTTTTTAAAAGCAAACGTGAATTTTGAATTTTCTTCAATGGTGGACGGAAAATCTTTTTTCTTATTTTTTGAATCAACAAGTAAATCTTCTCTGTTTTTAATTGCAGCTCTCCTGTAAGCTCGTGCTAATACTTCATCAGGATACTGACGCTGTCTAAAGCGTGTAAGTAAGTGTCCTGCTTGTTCCTCATAATCAGACTGCTTGCTATTATTTCTTTTTAAACGTAAAAGCTGGCTATACGGAATAGAATTTTTAGTTTCAATAGGGTGGGAGCTCTTATAATGCAAAAGAGCATTTCTTGCCACTTCTTTCCTATAGCCTTGTGCCAGAAGCTGGTTATTCTCCACATAGAGTTTAAGATCCAAAAATTCGAGACTATCTCCCCCAAACACACTCGTAAATACCATGTTCATAGCATTGACATTAAGATAGGCTACAAAATCCTCAAACATACTTGGAGGCCCGTCCCACACCACTAGGATATCATCCATATATCTCCAAAAAGCCCGAATATGCCTTGAAAAAAGATTGGAGGTACTGAAAACATACTCCTGTTCAAACGCGGCTAAAAACAGATTCGCGTATGAACAGGAGGTGGGACTCCCCATTGCGGTTCCGACTTTCTGTCGGAACCATTGATTGTCGAATTGAAAAGTATTATTGTTAAGAATAAACATGAGGGCATCACAGATAAATTGTACAAAACCATGTGACTTGTCGGTCCTATTCAGAATGTTTTGAATGGCTTGCACACCCGTAATATGGGGAATGCGGGTGTACAACGCCTCTACATCTATAGATGCCAACGAGAAAGAGGGTTCCCAATTAAAGTCATGAATAAACCTTAATACATCTCCTGTATCTTTAAGATATGTTGGAATGGAGGTAAGGAGGGGTCTAAGGGACCAATCTACGTATTTAGATAGGTACTCGGTCACCGAACCCACCCCCGCAACAATAGGTCGTCCAGGGGGGTGGGTGCGGGACTTATGTACCTTAGGTAACAAATACCAATTGGGGTCACTGGGGGTCACAGGTATAAGGCGTTCCGCTAATTTCAGATCCAACACTCCAACCTCTACATAGTGGCGAAGGAACGATCTCAACTTCTCTTTAATACGGCTCGTAGGATTCTCCGACAACTTTTCATAGGTATCTATCGCAGACAATTGACGCTGAGCCTCTTGGTTATAATCAACTTTAGACCAAACAACAATACTACCTCCCTTATCTGCTCTTGAGGTGACAAGATCCTCTCTCTTAACTAACCAATTCAGACCTTCAAATTCATCGTTAGATAAGTTACTCAGTGGGTGGGGGTAAATGAGTGCCTTCATGTCATTTTTTACTGCCTTCATGAACAAATCAATAGGGCCACCCGGTGCCAAGGGAGGGTTGAATGTGGAGGGGACCCCCCCCAAAAAAGGGGGGGAGTCCCCTCCACATCGAACCTGTGTGGCATCATCTGATGCCAAGTCAACTAACATATTCGTAAACTCCATGTCATTAGCATCAAAACCCTTAACAGGGATAAAGCCCAAAGGGCCTATATGGCAAGGTGTATTACAATCAATTAATGCAGGAGATTTTTTTATGGAGCTGGAAAAAAACTTATTGAGGTTAATTTTACGAACAGCCCTAAATAAATCGACTTCAAAGGAGACAAAATCAAAACCTTCAACTAATCCAAAATTCAGACCTTTAGACAAAGCAGTCAGAGTACTCTGGGGGAGGACAACATCTGTCAGGTTCTCCACCAGAGTCTCCCCTGCTAATCCCTCCAAGTGACCTCCTTGCGTTTCTGTGCCCACTTTCCTCTGAGCGTGCCTCTTTCTGCCCCCCCTTCTGGTCTTCTTTCTAAAGGGGGTTGCTGAGTATAGGAGTTTCCCTGGCTAGAATCTCTATTACCCTCATCTGAAGCGCTCGTGTCTGATTCAGTGGTCCAGAAATCTTGGCTTCTGCGACCCTTGAAGTTTCTTCTTCTAAATCTTCTACCTGCATTTCTTCTACCATTTTTGTTATTATTGGTACTCCAAGAAAAAACATTATCGTTGTCATAATCGCGCTTATCGCGCACAAATTTGTCACGTTTTACTTCTTTTATCTCAATCTGGAGGAGGGCCATCTTCTTCTCAAGATTTTTTAAGAAAGTGGTTGCTTGGATTTCAGATACTCGTTTACGAAATTCACTTTTAGACCTTTCCAAATCTTCAGTAATTTTAACATAGTCTCTCTGATGTTGTTCCAGGACTATTTCTACCAATTTCAAAGCATGTTGCATATGTGCAGATTTCCAAGCATGCATGAACTCATTACTATCCAAAAATTGGGACGGAAATTTATAATTCCTTAAACCCCTAGGAGCTCTGCCTGAGTCAACATAAGCCTGCAACGAATTAATAGACCAAAAAGATCTTGCTTCCTTTTCAGTGAGTGAAACAATTCTGTGCTCAAGTGCTCGTGTGCTAATTAGCTGCAATTCATCCTGCAAATTGCAGGATGAAAAAAACGCTCCAGCGTCCTGTCTTCCTGTGTCCGGCATTGGATTACCATCTGTGGAACTATTATCTGTCTCCATAGCTGGTACAAGGCTAGGTAGCGTGCTCAACTTAAGAACATGTGCAGAGAAAATACTAGAAGTAAACAAGAAACAACAGTGGCACCGATACCTTAGGCCTCCTAAGACCACGAGATGGAGACGGCGTCCCGCTAGACTGGAAATCCACCCTGGAAGCGGAGGTGCTAGGACAATAAAGACCGTAGTCACTAAATGGTAGTAAATAAAGAAAAAAGGTGTCCTGCACTCACCGCTTCTATCCAGGTAATCCTGCTCCCATCTCGGGTCACGACTCGAACACGGAGGACATGGGTTGTGGAGCGCTCAGAGGCGACTGCCGGCGGTTTCACGCATAGGAATGCGCTTCATCCGGCCTCGTTAACGTCATCGCGCTGTGCGAATTATAAAGGTGCAGCTGGTGAGTCACATGATTCCAGGTGAACTCTCACCCCGTGTTACATTCAAAAGTGAACGGACCGAAAACGCCACATAAGGAAGCAAAAAGCAAGTTAGGTAAGTACATCAATACTAATAGACCTAAATCTGCCCTGAATAAACAAAAATTTATAAAAAAGGGGAAAAATCTAATTTATCATTTAACCCTAACGGCCCCTGTGCGTCAAGGCGCAGTATCCAACGCGCCTCGGCACGCAGGAGCAGACGACGTCTATCTCCTCCAGAAGGGTGACAAGGGATTGTTTCAAGACCTCCAAATTTTAACGTGGTGCAATTTCCACCATGTATGGATTGCATATGCTGAACAAATCTTGGGGAACCACCTCCTTTTCGAACCGAGTACATATGCTCACGCACTCGGGCCCGGAGTTGTCTCTCGGTTTTTCCAATATAAAAAAATTGGCAACTACAACATAAAAAATATACAACGAAAGTGCTCCGGCAGGTGATGAGGTGTTTTATTTCAAAAACATAACTCCCTAATTTAACAGAAATCGCATTAATGTTGTGAGGGCATTGAGGACAGAAGCCGCACTTCTTATTCCCTTTCGGGGCTATACCAGACAACCAAGTCTCCTTGGGATGTGCTTCTCTATTCAACTTCTGACCCTTCAGTAGATCAGCGATAGTCTTGTTTTTCCTGAAGGTAACTATGGGTCTATTTTGTGCTGTATTCACAATGTCTTCACAAGCTTTTACGTTTAAAAAGAAATAATAGCAAGCAGTCTGATTATGAGGAACAAGCAGGACACTTACTTACACGCTTTAGACAGCGTCAGTATCCTGATGAAGTATTAGCACGAGCTTACAGGAGAGCTGCAATTAAAAACAGAGAAGATTTACTTGTTGATTCAAAAAATAAGAAAAAAGATTTTCCGTCCACCATTGAAGAAAATTCAAAATTCACGTTTGCTTTTAAAAACAGCCCTCTGAATCACGTTATCAAATCTGCCATCACTAAGAACTGGTATCTACTAATGGCAGATCCAGACATTGTGAATACAGCACAAAATAGACCCATAGTTACCTTCAGGAAAAACAAGACTATCGCTGATCTACTGAAGGGTCAGAAGTTGAATAGAGAAGCACATCCCAAGGAGACTTGGTTGTCTGGTATAGCCCCGAAAGGGAATAAGAAGTGCGGCTTCTGTCCTCAATGCCCTCACAACATTAATGCGATTTCTGTTAAATTAGGGAGTTATGTTTTTGAAATAAAACACCTCATCACCTGCCGGAGCACTTTCGTTGTATATTTTTTATGTTGTAGTTGCCAATTTTTTTATATTGGAAAAACCGAGAGACAACTCCGGGCCCGAGTGCGTGAGCATATGTACTCGGTTCGAAAAGGAGGTGGTTCCCCAAGATTTGTTCAGCATATGCAATCCATACATGGTGGAAATTGCACCACGTTAAAATTTGGAGGTCTTGAAACAATCCCTTGTCACCCTTCTGGAGGAGATAGACGTCGTCTGCTCCTGCGTGCCGAGGCGCGTTGGATACTGCGCCTTGACGCACAGGGGCCGTTAGGGTTAAATGATAAATTAGATTTTTCCCCTTTTTTATAAATTTTTGTTTATTCAGGGCAGATTTAGGTCTATTAGTATTGATGTACTTACCTAACTTGCTTTTTGCTTCCTTATGTGGCGTTTTCGGTCCGTTCACTTTTGAATGTAACACGGGGTGAGAGTTCACCTGGAATCATGTGACTCACCAGCTGCACCTTTATAATTCGCACAGCGCGATGACGTTAACGAGGCCGGATGAAGCGCATTCCTATGCGTGAAACCGCCGGCAGTCGCCTCTGAGCGCTCCACAACCCATGTCCTCCGTGTTCGAGTCGTGACCCGAGATGGGAGCAGGATTACCTGGATAGAAGCGGTGAGTGCAGGACACCTTTTTTCTTTATTTACTACCATTTAGTGACTACGGTCTTTATTGTCCTAGCACCTCCGCTTCCAGGGTGGATTTCCAGTCTAGCGGGACGCCGTCTCCATCTCGTGGTCTTAGGAGGCCTAAGGTATCGGTGCCACTGTTGTTTCTTGTTTACTTCTAGTATTTTCTCTGCACATGTTCTTAAGTTGAGCACGCTACCTAGCCTTGTACCAGCTATGGAGACAGATAATAGTTCCACAGATGGTAATCCAATGCCGGACACAGGAAGACAGGACGCTGGAGCGTTTTTTTCATCCTGCAATTTGCAGGATGAATTGCAGCTAATTAGCACACGAGCACTTGAGCACAGAATTGTTTCACTCACTGAAAAGGAAGCAAGATCTTTTTGGTCTATTAATTCGTTGCAGGCTTATGTTGACTCAGGCAGAGCTCCTAGGGGTTTAAGGAATTATAAATTTCCGTCCCAATTTTTGGATAGTAATGAGTTCATGCATGCTTGGAAATCTGCACATATGCAACATGCTTTGAAATTGGTAGAAATAGTCCTGGAACAACATCAGAGAGACTATGTTAAAATTACTGAAGATTTGGAAAGGTCTAAAAGTGAATTTCGTAAACGAGTATCTGAAATCCAAGCAACCACTTTCTTAAAAAATCTTGAGAAGAAGATGGCCCTCCTCCAGATTGAGATAAAAGAAGTAAAACGTGACAAATTTGTGCGCGATAAGCGCGATTATGACAACGATAATGTTTTTTCTTGGAGTACCAATAATAACAAAAATGGTAGAAGAAATGCAGGTAGAAGATTTAGAAGAAGAAACTTCAAGGGTCGCAGAAGCCAAGATTTCTGGACCACTGAATCAGACACGAGCGCTTCAGATGAGGGTAATAGAGATTCTAGCCAGGGAAACTCCTATACTCAGCAACCCCCTTTAGAAAGAAGACCAGAAGGGGGGGCAGAAAGAGGCACGCTCAGAGGAAAGTGGGCACAGAAACGCAAGGAGGTCACTTGGAGGGATTAGCAGGGGAGACTCTGGTGGAGAACCTGACAGATGTTGTCCTCCCCCAGAGTACTCTGACTGCTTTGTCTAAAGGTCTGAATTTTGGATTAGTTGAAGGTTTTGATTTTGTCTCCTTTGAAGTCGATTTATTTAGGGCTGTTCGTAAAATTAACCTCAATAAGTTTTTTTCCAGCTCCATAAAAAAATCTCCTGCATTAATTGATTGTAATACACCTTGCCATATAGGCCCTTTGGGCTTTATCCCTGTTAAGGGTTTTGATGCTAATGACATGGAGTTTACGAATATGTTAGTTGACTTGGCATCAGATGATGCCACACAGGTTCGATGTGGAGGGGACTCCCCCCCTTTTTTGGGGGGGGTCCCCTCCACATTCAACCCTCCCTTGGCACCGGGTGGCCCTATTGATTTGTTCATGAAGGCAGTAAAAAATGACATGAAGGCACTCATTTACCCCCACCCACTGAGTAACTTATCTAACGATGAATTTGAAGGTCTGAATTGGTTAGTTAAGAGAGAGGATCTTGTCACCTCAAGAGCAGATAAGGGAGGTAGTATTGTTGTTTGGTCTAAAGTTGATTATAACCAAGAGGCTCAGCGTCAATTGTCTGCGATAGATACCTATGAAAAGTTGTCGGAGAATCCTACGAGCCGTATTAAAGAGAAGTTGAGATCGTTCCTTCGCCACTATGTAGAGGTTGGAGTGTTGGATCTGAAATTAGCGGAACGCCTTATACCTGTGACCCCCAGTGACCCCAATTGGTATTTGTTACCTAAGGTACATAAGTCCCGCACCCACCCCCCTGGACGACCTATTGTTGCGGGGGTGGGTTCGGTGACCGAGTACCTATCTAAATACGTAGATTGGTCCCTTAGACCCCTCCTTACCTCCATTCCAACATATCTTAAAGATACAGGAGATGTATTAAGGTTTATTCATGACTTTAATTGGGAACCCTCTTTCTCGTTGGCATCTATAGATGTAGAGGCGTTGTACACCCGCATTCCCCATATTACGGGTGTGCAAGCCATTCAAAACATTCTGAATAGGACCGACAAGTCACATGGTTTTGTACAATTTATCTGTGATGCCCTCATGTTTATTCTTAACAATAATACTTTTCAATTCGACAATCAATGGTTCCGACAGAAAGTCGGAACCGCAATGGGGAGTCCCACCTCCTGTTCATACGCGAATCTGTTTTTAGCCGCGTTTGAACAGGAGTATGTTTTCAGTACCTCCAATCTTTTTTCAAGGCATATTCGGGCTTTTTGGAGATATATGGATGATATCCTAGTGGTGTGGGACGGGCCTCCAAGTATGTTTGAGGATTTTGTAGCCTATCTTAATGTCAATGCTATGAACATGGTATTTACGAGTGTGTTTGGGGGAGATAGTCTCGAATTTTTGGATCTTAAACTCTATGTGGAGAATAACCAGCTTCTGGCACAAGGCTATAGGAAAGAAGTGGCAAGAAATGCTCTTTTGCATTATAAGAGCTCCCACCCTATTGAAACTAAAAATTCTATTCCGTATAGCCAGCTTTTACGTTTAAAAAGAAATAATAGCAAGCAGTCTGATTATGAGGAACAAGCAGGACACTTACTTACACGCTTTAGACAGCGTCAGTATCCTGATGAAGTATTAGCACGAGCTTACAGGAGAGCTGCAATTAAAAACAGAGAAGATTTACTTGTTGATTCAAAAAATAAGAAAAAAGATTTTCCGTCCACCATTGAAGAAAATTCAAAATTCACGTTTGCTTTTAAAAACAGCCCTCTGAATCACGTTATCAAATCTGCCATCACTAAGAACTGGTATCTACTAATGGCAGATCCAGACATTGTGAATACAGCACAAAATAGACCCATAGTTACCTTCAGGAAAAACAAGACTATCGCTGATCTACTGAAGGGTCAGAAGTTGAATAGAGAAGCACATCCCAAGGAGACTTGGTTGTCTGGTATAGCCCCGAAAGGGAATAAGAAGTGCGGCTTCTGTCCTCAATGCCCTCACAACATTAATGCGATTTCTGTTAAATTAGGGAGTTATGTTTTTGAAATAAAACACCTCATCACCTGCCGGAGCACTTTCGTTGTATATTTTTTATGTTGTAGTTGCCAATTTTTTTATATTGGAAAAACCGAGAGACAACTCCGGGCCCGAGTGCGTGAGCATATGTACTCGGTTCGAAAAGGAGGTGGTTCCCCAAGATTTGTTCAGCATATGCAATCCATACATGGTGGAAATTGCACCACGTTAAAATTTGGAGGTCTTGAAACAATCCCTTGTCACCCTTCTGGAGGAGATAGACGTCGTCTGCTCCTGCGTGCCGAGGCGCGTTGGATACTGCGCCTTGACGCACAGGGGCCGTTAGGGTTAAATGATAAATTAGATTTTTCCCCTTTTTTATAAATTTTTGTTTATTCAGGGCAGATTTAGGTCTATTAGTATTGATGTACTTACCTAACTTGCTTTTTGCTTCCTTATGTGGCGTTTTCGGTCCGTTCACTTTTGAATGTAACACGGGGTGAGAGTTCACCTGGAATCATGTGACTCACCAGCTGCACCTTTATAATTCGCACAGCGCGATGACGTTAACGAGGCCGGATGAAGCGCATTCCTATGCGTGAAACCGCCGGCAGTCGCCTCTGAGCGCTCCACAACCCATGTCCTCCGTGTTCGAGTCGTGACCCGAGATGGGAGCAGGATTACCTGGATAGAAGCGGTGAGTGCAGGACACCTTTTTTCTTTATTTACTACCATTTAGTGACTACGGTCTTTATTGTCCTAGCACCTCCGCTTCCAGGGTGGATTTCCAGTCTAGCGGGACGCCGTCTCCATCTCGTGGTCTTAGGAGGCCTAAGGTATCGGTGCCACTGTTGTTTCTTGTTTACTTCTAGATTTGTAAGTTACTTCTATTAAAAAATCTTAATCTTTCCAGTGCTTTTTAGGGTCTGAATGCTACAGAGGAAATGGTTTTCTTTTTGGAACACAGTGCTCTCTGCTGTCATCTCTGTCCATTTTAGGAACTGTCCACAGCAGTATATGTTTTCTATGGGAATTTTCTCCTACTCTGGGCAGTTCTTAAAATGGACAAAGATGTCAGCAGAGAGCACTGTGGTCATGATGTCAGCAGAGAGCTCTGTGTTCCAAAAAAAAAAAAAAAACATTTCCTCTGTAGTATTCAGCAACTAATAAGTACTGGAAGGATTAAGATTTTTTTTAATAGAAGTAATTTACAAATCTCATCAAAGAGAAGGCATAGCTACCAACACTGCTGCGTTAACACTGATGTCAGCATAAGTCCTCTCAGGGTGCTACGTCCAGAACAGAACAAATTCATTATCCACACAGAAAGAATGGTAGACGGCACTCACCAGGGAAATACTTTAACTTCTTTATTTGCTTCAGCAACCGTATCACATCAATGGAGCGGTGTCATGCAGGTTACATGGCTGAGACGCCGGAGATCCAGCGTGGAGGTAACAGCTGTGTCGTACTTCCGTACTTCTTCAGACATGGGGGACCTGCCGCACAAGACCCGATCATCGCTCCGATGCTAAGTACCGCCGCACCAGAACGTACATTTATGTCCGTGGTCGTTAAGGGGTTAATGTGTCATGACCTGGGCCTACCTGAATCCTCTGGTGGGCTATTTTCACCCTGCTTTGCCCTAGAAAAGATATTTTCATTTAAGAAAACTTTTGATACGTCGTGGGTAGGGTCGCCACCTGGCCGGTATTTTACCGGAACAGACGGTATTTTGGCCACCCTGCCAGTATTTTTATATGGCTGGTATTTATCCAACCGATCCTCCAACTCCAGGAATGTTGCACCATATACTATACCAATGTTTCCCAACCAGAGCGTCTCTAGCTGTTGCAAAACTACAACTTCCAGCATGCCGGGACAGCCGTTGGCTGTCCGGGCATGCTGGGAGTAATAGTTTTGCAACAGCTGAAGGCACCCCTGGTTGGGATACACTGACCTATACTATATAGTAGGGATCGACCGATATCGATATTTTAAGGCGGATACCGATAATCTGTGACCTTTCAGGCCGAGAGCCGATAACCTATACCGATATTCCGGTATAATTTATCGGCTATTAGCATGGCCAGTATTTTTATTTTTATTTTTGCAAGAAAGGTGGCAACCCTAGTCGTGGGACATCCCAAAATTTTTGATTGGTCAGGGTCTGAGTGATCAAGCTGGGAGAAGTGTGTACTTCGAGCTCTTCTCTCCCAGCTCTGTGTCACATGACCTAGACAGCCTCATAATATAAGCCCATGGGGCCGGCTTTCAGGTCTGTCACAGAGCAGGGAGAGAAGTTGCGGCTGCCCATCTATCTCCCTGCTCATTCTCCTCAACATTCGGGATCTGAACTCTAAACAATTTAATGTTAATCTTTTTATGAGAATGTTATCAGTTAATGGATCCATTTCTATACAGTTTTTAAATGAACACATATAAAAACAGGTAAATCAAAACACAAGTATAGGCTTCCGGTTCCGGCGCGCACATATGAACAGGGCGAGTGCGGACCTCTTCCCTGCCGCCGGCGCATCCCTGCAAATTTAACCCGCACGTAGGACCCGGACACCACCAGCCTCCCCCACAAGAGCCAGGAGACCTACCGGAGCATGGACCGGTACGTGCAGCGAGCTGCAAATCAGCCGCTTTCCTCCTCTCAGCCTCGGCCCAGGTCGCAGCCTGCTGCCTCCAAAATGGCACCCGCGGCTCTCACGCCCTCCTCCTCCTCAGCAGCACACCAGGAGGATCTGGATGAACTGCAAGAGGTACCTAATCCCTCTGGCAGCATAAATGGCTTAGGAGGGGAGTCCATTCCCCGCACAGAGCAAACGGGCATGGACTTTTTGCCGGCGGCGGCCCTCCTGCTTAAAGGGACAGTCACCCCAGCAGCTGCAGTGCTCAGTACACCTGCCCCCACCTCATCCCTGCATGACTCACAAGTCCCTGCTTCTCAGCCTGATCTAGACTCATCTCAGCTGCAACTTTATTCACTCTCAGCAGCCTCAATGGACTATATGGCAGCAGAAGTAGCCAAACGTATAGGCCCTAATGTACATCGGATGTTGGAAGATATAGTTCGCAATTCGCTCCAGCAATTACAATTGGAACTGTCCTCTCATACGGCGAGGCTTGATGAGGTGGAACACAGGGTTCAGGCAAGGGAAGATGCGGATAAAATTCTGGACTCTAAAGTACGCAGCGCAGAGGTGGATTTGGTCAAAATTAGTGAAAAATTGGAGGATCTTGAAAACCGTTCCCGACGCAACAATCTGCGAATGGTGGGGGTGAAAGAGGATATCGCCTCTCAACAGCTGCAATCATTCTGTGAGAGGGATTTACCACATTCCCTTGGCTTATCACACTCGGTCCGGGTGGAACGGGCGCACCGCATCGACCAGGCTCCAGACCGACGACGAGGTACTACTCCTGCTCTGGCGGAGAGGCCATGCCAGGTTATTTTCAAACTATTGGATTTTGACGACAAAGTGGACCTATTGAGGGCCTACAGAAGACGCTCACAGCCCCTGGTCATTCACGGCATGAAAATCCTGCTTTTTGAGGACTATTCCGTGGAAGTGGCGAAACGCCGTCGTGCCTTCAGTTCAGTTTGCACGACACTATATCAAGCTAATCGCAAGTTCCAGCTACAATATCCAGCGACGCTGAAAGTCTATGAAGACGACGGCACCATCACCACTTACTCTACTCCAGCCGCGGCAGAGGCGGCCGTGGACTCCATCGACTCTTCATCTCAGTGCACCCCATGTCGACGAGGGAACGCATCAATGCGTTCACGTTCACTGCTTCAAGACCATCGATCTCCACGTCTCTCACAAAATCTCCAGAGATCGCCGCAGAGGGATCGCCGCAAGAGGCAACGCTCTCCTAGGAGGAGGAACAGCTTTGATCGGTCCCCTTCATCGGACTGACGCTCACGGCAACACTACGGTCGTATCACACTGTTTCTCTAATTGTTTGATGTTTAGTGGTTGCTGTCACCTATAAGTGCATTATTCTTACTCAGGTTGCGAATTGCTCCAGTCGCCGCTGTTATACTGTAATTTTACCTTTTCATTTTCCCCGTTAGCTATATATACTTCCCATAGTCGGGGGCGGGGCATCTGCCTTGAAGGGATTTACATGTGCAAAAAAAAGGAGCCACTTTCCCAAGTCTCGGGGGAGGCTTGCCTCTTATTACTACCCGAGTGGTCTCTCTTCTGGTTCCTTTTTTTCTGGTTTTGTTATTTGGTTTTTGCCGTACTTGTTACCCAGGCCACTATAGTTGTTGACTCTGATAGTGCTATTTCCCGACGCCATGCCACCCGGGTTACCATTACTCCTCAACCCAGTCTCCACTCCCGGGCACTCCATATTTGTTGGAATTTATATACATGTTCCCTAACATTAGTCCCGATCATGTGTCCTCAACCGTTATTTCACCATATTAACACTGATATTCTCTCGCATGTATACCTAACGCTCCTCCCTGGGTCATGCCTACTATAATGATCTGGAATGTCAAGGGGCTTAAGTCTCCCCACAAGAGACACCTAGTTTTACGCCATTTGAAATGCATGAAGCCTGATATAGTACCGCTTCAAGAAACCCACTTATCGCAATTGGATTTCTTTAGAATGCAACAGCAGTGGGTGGGTCATGTATACGGGTCACCAGCTCTGGAGGGTAAAGCAGGGGTCCTCACTCTGGTACATAAATTTTTTCCTCATACCTTGATCTCACACTTAACTGACGAGGAGTGGAGGGTCTCCCACCTACTAATTGACCACTTACCAGAGTAATTGACCAGAGAGCTCAGCGATCTGAGTTGAACGCTGACGTGACTGAGGAGGAGGTTCGAACGACCATAAAAGATCTTCACAACGGTAAGGCTCCAGGTTCGGATGGGTACCCTGGGGAATTCTACAAGTCCCTGGCAGACCAGATCGTCCCGTTTGACAGAGGTCTTTAATGGCCTCTTACATTCGGATGGGCCCCCACCCATGACATCTATGGCGTATATCAGAGTATTGCCGAAGCCGGGAAGGGACCCCTTAAACCCTAGCTCCTATAGACCAATATCGCTTATTGACCAAGATGTCAAACTATTTTCCAAAATCTTAGCTAACCGCCTAGCGCGATTTTTGCCACTCAGCCACCTTTAATATCCGTAAGGTCCTTGCTGTGCTTGAGTCTGTACATCAGCAACCCGTGCCCTCTGCTAAACCGGCCCTTTTGGCCCTAGATGCCGAAAAAGCATTTGACAATATTCAATGGGCGTGGCTCGGCTTGGTGTTGGACAGGTTTGGCATTACCGGGGCCCTCAGGACTTACTTGTCAGGGATTTATTCCTCCCCAAAAGCCCGTATACACACACCTGGTATCTTGTCCTCTCCCTTTACACTTTTTAAAGGGACAAGACAAAGGGTGTCCGCTTTCACCACTCTTATTCAATCTGGCACTGGAACCGTTGGCCCAACATCTCTTGCACTCCCCTATTTACGATGGCATATCAATGAGGTCAGAATCCGTCAAATTATCAAGGTTTGCTGACGATGTACTGATTTTTCTCAGCAATCCCTCAACCGCCCTGCCTACCCTGTTAGATACACTACACTCCTACGGTTCCTTTTCAGGTTACAATCAATGTGGATAAAACTGAACTGATGCCTATTGGCCGGTCGCCCCCGA
Source organism: Hyla sarda (assembly GCF_029499605.1). Lineage (NCBI taxonomy): Eukaryota > Metazoa > Chordata > Amphibia > Anura > Hylidae > Hyla > Hyla sarda. Next base: position 22,980,822 of record NC_079200.1, read on the forward strand.
GAAGGCTCCCTGACATTCCGCACTTAGGTCTTAAGATAGCCCGCACTGCATTCACTTGTCTCGGTATAAAAAGCGGCAGGACCCCAGATTCACTGTACACGCTAAACTACTCCCCTTTATTTCATAAAATCCGCACAGAACTACGCAGGTGGCAACCTCTCCCGATAACATTTATGGGCCGCTGTCATCTTATAAAAATGGTGAGCTTTTCCCGCCTACTATATCCGCTGCAAACTTTACCGCTGCTGATAAAGCATACTGACTTCCGCTCCCTGAATTCCGCATTTACCACTTTTAATATAATAAATTAATGCTGGGCAAATTTGAGGGAGATTTAAATCTCCCAAACATTAGGGGTTACAACTTAGTTTGTTTGTTCCGATACGTTCTAGACTGGATCCATGGCTCTTCCTACTGTGCCAATGTCCCCCTAGAAAAGGCGATGGCTGCACCATGGAACCTGACGGCTCTGTTGCATTCAGGAAATAAGAAAACTATTTCATCTGCCCTTTCTCCTCTCCAAACACATGCCCTGAGTGCTCACCCGGAACTGCCACGAGACGCGTGGTTTCCAGGTCATACTCTATGGCATGACAGGGGTCTACTTGTAGCAGGAGATCTCATGGATGTGACAACTAGACAATGGCATTCTACTAGGGCGATCATGGATCGCTTTGACCTCCCCTCCTCACACACACTAGCGATAAATCAGATGCTCTCCTTTTGTAGTGTAAGACTGCGAGATTTAAGTAGGGAAGCTCCTGTGCATGCTTTTGACGACATCATGGGCCCAACATCTCGTCAGGTGTCCATCTCCGATCTATGTCGAGCATTGAGGGATCGTTTCTCAAAAGATGATCCAGACTCTTTGTTCGATGCATGGCCGACATACATACTTGATGAGAACATTTCGAATTGTATCCTCCAGGGCTGGCTCACCGTCAGGAAATTCATCATCAATGAGCGTTGGCGAGAAACTTATTTTAAACTTGCGTATAGGGCTTTGTATGGCTTCAATATCTTACCCTCAACTCATTTTCCTGATAGGATTACGGCCTGCCGAAAATGTTCCCAACCTCTGACTAATCTGTGGCATGGTGCCTGGACGTGCCCTGTAACGCACACTTACTGGACCTCTGTTCTCACCCATATACGTACTCACTGGAGAATAGATATCCCATTGACAGCACAGGCTGTCCTGTTTCACCAACTCAGACCTCCAGAGGCCGATTCGGTGGGCGCACTCTCACTCAGGGTTCCATCGATCATTCATATCATACTACATGTAGCTCTTAGATGCCTATTTCACTCCTGGATATCTCCAACACTGCTTGACATTCCATTTTTGATATCACAACTGAAGATTTATTGTGGAATCGACCGATTAGATACGGAACTTCATAAGACCACTGGTACCAAGAAATGTTTTGCTAAATGAAAATCCTTTATGGTCACACACTACTCAGAAACAGAAATTAGGGAATTTGTCCGCCCATTCCGCTGGATGGAATGGTATAATTTGGAATCACTATGGAACTCCCTAGATGCCCTGCGCCTCCCCGGTTAGCCGACTGTCCTGGTTTTCGGTTATTGTGGGATTGTGGGCTCATATTTGATTACTATAACTGTAACTATTTCAGATGGTTAAATGGACACGCTCACTTCACAGGCATCAACTCGTACCTCAACATTTGGACTTTTATGGACTGGAGGTGAGATTGGACTTTCACTTGGGGGGAGATATGTGCTTCTCGGGCATTCCGACATGGATTGTGGCTTCTGCATCCTTATGAAGCTCTGCATAGCGCTTGTTTGTTTTGATTTTTTACTTTTATTCTGTCGTTTTCGGAAAAAGTTCAATAAAATATATTTGAAAAAAAAAAACACGAGTATAAACAAGGCCCATGTGATCCGTATAGCGCACATGTCCTTACTTCTATTGTCATCAGACTAATGATAGGAATAGTGATGAGCGGCAGGGAACATATTCAAATTTGTAATATTTCACGAATATATTGACGATTACTCGTCCTATGTTCGCAAAATTCGCATATTTGCTATGTTTGTTTACTTTTTTCCATGTGGAAATTTGCATAAAAATTTGCATGTGAAAAAAAATTAATATTGGTCATTACGAATATATAGCACTATATTCGAAATATTTGTGAAATCGCGAAGTGCCGATATTCGCGAAAAAAATTTGCATTACGAATATTCGTGCTCAACACTAGATGGAAACCACACTGACCTAATCAGAAGTAAATCATAGTGACTTGTACAGGTACATCCCTTATCTGAGATATTTACAGAATGCAAATTATGTTCGACACCTCCTGGTACTTCCCTTTGGCTTCCAAGTGCTATTGTCAAAGATTAAGCCAAGATTCCTTCCTAATGTAAATCAGATGCCGATTACACCTTATCCTGAATGCAGTTTTCCAACCTGTGACTCTACAGCTGGCCGGGAGAAGATATTATGACGGCCTAGGTAGAATAATACTGCTACATTATGACTAGAGATGAGCGAACTTACAGTAAATTCGATTCGTCACAAACTTCTCGGCTCGGCAGTTGATGACTTTTCCTGCATAAATTAGTTCAGCTTTCAGGTGCTCCGGTGGGCTGGAAAAGGTGGATACAGTCCTAGGAGACTCTTTCCTAGGAATGTATCCACCTTTTCCAGCCCACCGGAGCACCTGAAAGCTGAACTAATTTACGCAGGATAAGTTATCAACTGCCGAGCTGAGAAGTTCGTGACAAATCGAATTTACTGTAAGTTCGCTCATCTCTAATTATGACCATTACCACATAATAAGTAAATAGTCGATATGGACAAACTGTGTGATATCATCATGTCTATATGGAGGAACTGTGCGATGTCATCATGTCCATATGGAGGAACTGTGTGATGTCATCATGTCCATATGGAGGAACTGTGTGATGTCATCATGTCCATATGGAGGAACTGTGTGATGTCATCATGTCCATATGGAGGAACTGTGTGATGTCATCATGTCCATATGGAGGAACTGTGTGATGTCATCATGTCCATATGGAGGAACTGTGTGATGTCATCATGTCCATATGGAGGAACTGTGTGATGTCATCATGTCCATATGGAGGAACTATGTGATGTCATCATGTCTGTATGGAGGAAGTGTGTGATGTCATCATGTCTGTATGGAGGAAGTGTGTGATGTCATGTCCATATGGAGGAACTATGTTATGTCATGTCCATATTGAGGAACTTTGTGATGTCATGTCCATATGGAGGAACTATGTTATGTCATGTCCATATTGAGGAACTGTGTGATGTCATCATGTCCATATGGAGGAACTGTGTGATGTCATCATGTCCATATGGAGGAACTGTGTGATGTCATCATGTCCATATGGAGGAACTATGTGATGTCATCATGTCTGTATGGAGGAAGTGTGTGATGTCATCATGTCTGTATGGAGGAAGTGTGTGATGTCATGTCCATATGGAGGAACTATGTTATGTCATGTCCATATTGAGGAACTTTGTGATGTCATGTCCATATGGAGGAACTATGTTATGTCATGTCCATATTGAGGAACTGTGTGATGTCATCATGTCCATATGGAGGAACTATGTGATGTCATGTCCATATTGAGGAACTGTGTGATGTCATGTCCATATGGAGGAACTATGTGATGTCATCATGTCTATATGAATGAAAACTCCTGAGGAATGTTTTTCAGCATTGTGTAGAAAGTATCTCCATACCAGACATACTAAGTTGTATATATTGTGTTCTATGAGTAATTAGATGGATTTTAAATAATGTGTGAATTTCTGTATAATTGCTTGGGTAACAATAATTAATTATAATAATTGGGTAATTAAATAATATCTCATATCCACACCATCTACTGTATACTTCCAATTCCATTGTATTGACCATACCGACAGTCAGCCAACTTTATAACGATGGTCTTCTTTAGAAGTACTAGGTATATATTTCCTACTAGAAATATACTAGAAATATAAATATAAAAGTACTAGAAATATATTTCCCATTATAATCTACCCTCCATCTTAGAGATGAGCGAATGTTTTAAAACAATTTGATTTGGTCCGAATTTATACGCGGCAAATCGCTATTAAAAATAGCTATTTCTGGGCTACAGAGAGCCTCAATAGGGGTGTAGAACACTTTGCCTTGTCGTAACACGAATAGGGAGTGTGCTGGGGTAGTGAAAAAATATCAGTATCATATCAGTATTATATCAAAATATCAGTTATTCAGTGTGTCATGCAGATTACAGGCATCACTATTAGAATCACTGCTGCACAGCATCTGGATGTGGCAGCAGGGAGACCATATGACGTCACAATTGAAGAGATTAAAGAGAGTACCCATTCTGGTGAGCATCGAGCTGGCGGTCAACCGCAAGGTGAGCTACCACCTGTTTCAGCCCCTGCCTCTCAGCACCCCCCCCCCCTACTCTCTCTGGAACTGCAAATGTTTCATTTAATCAGTTATGGTTCATTGTTATCGCTCCAACCTGTTTCTTTGGATTCTTGTGGTAATTCCAGAGGTGATATCAATGACGACAACCATGGGGCCTCAGTCTTGAAAAGTTTACATATATATTTTTTTTTTTATTAAATACAAGATGTTGAATAGATTCACAAGTTAAATGTGCCATCAGCATGAGGAGATCACATGGTGGCACAATGGCAGAGCCTGGTAATTGGAATGAGCAAACTTTCAATCCTTTTGAAGACCCGTGGTAATTCCAGCTCCAATAGTGTATAATTGCTGCAGTGTAAACTATGGCAAAGCTCCTAGTTGTATCTTAAAATCGAGCTGGCGGTGCGCTGCAAGGCCAGCTACCGCCTGTCCCAGCCCCTGCCTCTCAGCGCACCCCCAAGTTCTGAGTGTCATCAAGAAATGGGTGATGGCTTTTCTCTGTTCGTATAGTCAGTCCAACATATAGAGGGTGGAATTCCAACGTGTGGAAATGTCACAAATCAGACTATGTTGGGGTATACCGTTCTGACGCTGCAGCTCAAGTAGGGTGTGCTTTGCAGTGTACGAATGGCTGAAGTGCATGCAAAGTTTTTTCTTCCCATTGTTAGGATGTCTTTCAGATGGGGGTAACACTTCAGGAATCGCTTAACAACCAGATTGAACACGTGTTCCATGCAGGGCGAATGGCTCAGGCTTCCTTGTAGCAGTGCAGACAAGATGTTCTTCTCATTGTCAGTCACCATGGTTTCCATATCCAGTTTTCGTGGAGTAAGCCATGATTTGATTTCTTGATTAATTACTTTTAGCAGTTCCTCCCCTGTGTGACTCCGTTCGCCAAGGCAAACCATGTGAAGAATAGCATGACACCACCGTGCCCTGCACACATAGTATGCTGGAGGGACACTGAGACTTGTACGTGCAGTGGAGGCTGAGGACACGGTGGAGGATGAGGAGGCAGAGTCGCACACTGTCACAGGACCAACGGCCTGAGAGCGTGGAGGCGGAAGCGGCGTGACCTGTCCAAGTTGCTGTTGTGGCTGTGCAGGAACCCGATTCACCCAGTGGGCCGTAAAGGACATGTATTGTCCCTGACTGTAGTTAAATAGTAGTTGAGACATGTAGGCAGAAGAAAACTGTCTCTTTTGGAAAAGTTTTGAGGATATTTATTAGCTAAAGCTTAACTTTTCTTAGATTTCAAAATATCTTTTATCCTAACAAAAAGAAAGGTGAGCAAAAAACACCATGTGCAACCTACACCACCAAGTATTGATGTGATGCAAAGATCTCTAAAAGGTGGAAGGGTACAATGTAAGGTTCATTGTAACTGGTGGGGGTAAAAACTTCCCCCTGTAAGGCCCTACTCTCGCATTATTAATTCCCTTCTTGGCAAGTGTTATTCGCCCCTAAAGGGGGCTGCCCCACACAAGAACCTCTCCCTATTTCCAACTAAAAACCCTGGGAAATGGAAGTTTTTAGGTGGCAATAGTGAGAGGGCAGCCGCCCTTTTTAGGGCAAGTAACACATGCCAAGAAGGGAATTAGTGCGAGATTAGGCCCTTACAGGGGAAGTTTTTACCCCCACCGGTTACAATGGACCATACGTTGTTCCCTTCCACCTTTTTTTTGCACACCTTTCCTTTTGTTAGATTTAAAAAAACAATTGTGTCTATATATTTTATCCTAAGAAAAGTTACATTTTAGCTAATGCATATCCTCAATAATTCCTTGTGGTCTAATGCGGAGGAATTTCTGTAACTGGGGAGCAGCACCTTACTTATGTTTTGCAGTATCCATGGCAGCACAATAAGAGAGCCTGGAGGTGGCAGCATCAGCATGATGAGACCATCTGGTGGCACCATGACAGAGCCTTAGCTTAGCAAAACCTCAGACGCGTTTCAGGCGCATGCACGCCCTTCGTCAGTGACGAAGGGATCGCATGCACCTGAAACGCGTCTGTTTTGCTATGGTAGCTGTATCTGTTTTATCATGAGTCTCCAATAAAGCTGGATTTGTTTGACGCATTGCTGGATCAACAATTCTTTCTCTTTTCCCTTCACTATGGACCCTAGTGCCAAGTGATTACCAGGTCACTTCAAAATTCTGCTGAACTTTTAGGGGATATTAAAGGGGTACTCCGGTGGAAAAAAAAATTCTACATCAACTAATGCCAGCAAGATAAACAGATTTGTAAATGACATATTAAAAAATCTTTACCCTTGCAGTACTTTTTAGCAGCTGTATGCTACAGAGGAAATTCTTTCTTTTTGAATTTTGTTTGTCTTGTCCACAGTGCTCTCTGCTGACACCTCTGTCCATGTCAGGAATTGTCCAGAGCAGCATAGGTTTGCAGTAGGGATCTTCTCCTGCTCTGGACAGTTCCTGATACGGGCATCAGGTGTCAGGAGAGAGCACTGTAGACAAGACAAAAAAGAAATTCAAAAAGAAAAGAATTTCCTCTCTAGCATACAGCTGCTAAAAAGTACTGGAAGGGTAAATATTTTTTAATAGAAGTCATTTACAAATCTGTTTAACTTTCTGGCATCAGTTGATTTATAAAAAAAAATGTTTTCCACTGGAGTACCCCTTTAATATATCAGATCCTGGGCTCAACAGAGGTTCCTCTGGCATTCCAATAACTTTTTTGTCCAACCATACTTGTTTCTGATAAAGGAGGCACCAGCGGGCACCATCAAATCATCTCTGCCATCTAAAGTATGTCAGCCATGCCATGCTTCTGTGCCACCCATTGGCATTGAGATCAATCCATAGATACAACATAAAATGTCTTTCTCATCACTGTCCTATTCCTTACAGCCCAAGACCGGAGCATAGTTAGAATTGTAGTAATTCAGCATCAACAACAAGAATGACTAATACCCATCTGAAATGCCAGAGCCTCCTGAAGACACTTTCCTTTAGAGTTTATTATTATTATTGTAAAGTATTATATTTTACTTTCATCGCGGTGATCCGTGAAGTCTGATGAATAAAGGAGAGACTCGGAGCTGTCACTCCACAGACCAGTGTTTTCTAACTCGCACTGGAGTGTCACTGTAGGTTATTCTACACACAATGTAAGACATGCTTGGCACACCCTCCCTGAATCAGGGCAGGTGCCTTCATTCTCCTGTTGGTTTTGCCTCTAATTTGTTGATTCCTAACCTTCGCCCAAGCCCCGGGGATCCTCCTCTCCCCGAAACTGTGTGTCTGGAATTTCAATATATTGATAAAGTTTGCAACGCCCAAGGCTTATGTCATACGGCTATTTTTAATGTAAGTGTTGAATTCCAATCCTGCGTACACTATGTCACCCAGATCAGATGGACGTAACTAATGTACACTACATCAGCCTGATACTACTGAGAATCAGATGGACGTAACTAATGTACACTACATCAGGCAGATACTACTGAGAATCAGATGGACATAACTAATGTACACTACATCAGCCTGATACTACTGAGAGAGAATCAGATGGACATAACTAATGTACACTACATCAGGCAGATACTACTGAGAATCAGATGGACGTAACTAATGTACACTACATCAGGCAGATACTACTGAGAATCAGATGGACATAACTAATGTACACTACATCAGCCTGATACTACTGAGAGAGAATCAGATGGACATAACTAATGTACACTACATCAGCCAGGTACTACTGAGAATCAGATGGACGTAACTAATGTACACTACATCAGCCAGATACTACTGAGAATCAGATGGACGTAACTAATGTACACTACATCAGGCAGATACTACTGAGAATCAGATGGACATAACTAATGTACACTACATCAGCCTGATACTACTGAGAGAGAATCAGATGGACATAACTAATGTACACTACATCAGGCAGATACTACTGAGAATCAGATGGACGTAACTAATGTACACTACATCAGGCAGATACTACTGAGAATCAGATGGACATAACTAATGTACACTACATCAGCCTGATACTACTGAGAGAGAATCAGATGGACATAACTAATGTACACTACATCAGGCAGATACTACTGAGAATCAGATGGACGTAACTAATGTACACTACATCAGGCAGATACTACTGAGAATCAGATGGACATAACTAATGTACACTACATCAGCCTGATACTACTGAGAGAGAATCAGATGGACATAACTAATGTACACTACATCAGCCAGGTACTACTGAGAATCAGATGGACGTAACTAATGTACACTACATCAGCCAGATACTACTGAGAATCAGATGGACGTAACTAATGTACACTACATCAGGCAGATACTACTGAGAATCAGATGGACGTAACTAATGTACACTACATCAGGCAGATACTACTGAGAATCAGATGGACGTAACTAATGTACACTACATCAGGCAGATACTACTGAGAATCAGATGGACATAACTAATGTACACTACATCAGCCAGATACTACTGAGAATCAGATGGACGTAACTAATGTACACTACATCAGGCAGATACTACTGAGAATCAGATGGACGTAACTAATGTACACTACATCAGCCTGATACTACTGAGAGAGAATCAGATGGACATAACTAATGTACACTACATCAGCCAGGTACTACTGAGAATCAGATGGACGTAACTAATGTACACTACATCAGCCTGATACTACTGAGAATCAGATGGACGTAACTAATGTACACTACATCAGCCAGGTACTACTGAGAATCAGATGGACGTAACTAATGTACACTACATCAGGCAGATACTACTGAGAGAGAATCAGATGGACGTAACTAATGTACACTACATCAGGCAGATACTACTGAGAATCAGATGGACATAACTAATGTACACTACATCAGGCAGATACTACTGAGAATCAGATGGACGTAACTAATGTACACTACATCAGGCAGATACTACTGAGAATCAGATGGACGTAACTAATGTACACTACATCAGGCAGATACTACTGAGAATCAGATGGACATAACTAATGTACACTACATCAGCCTGATACTACTGAGAGAGAATCAGATGGACATAACTAATGTACACTACATCAGCCTGATACTACTGAGAATCAGATGGACGTAACTAATGTACACTACATCAGCCTGATACTACTGAGAATCAGATGGACGTAACTAATGTACACTACATCAGCCAGGTACTACTGAGAATCAGATGGACGTAACTAATGTACACTACATCAGGCAGATACTACTGAGAGAGAATCAGATGGACGTAACTAATGTACACTACATCAGGCAGATACTACTGAGAATCAGATGGACATAACTAATGTACACTACACCAGGCAGATACTACTGAGAATCAGATGGACGTAACTAATGTACACTACATCAGCCAGGTACTACTGAGAATCAGATGGATGTAACTAATGTACACTACATCAGCCTGATACTACTGAGAATCAGATGGACGTAACTAATGTACACTACATCAGCCAGGTACTACTGAGAATCAGATGGACATAACTAATGTACACTACATCAGCCTGATACTACTGAGAATCAGATGGACGTAACTAATGTACACTACATCAGCCAGGTACTACTGAGAATCAGATGGACATAACTAATGTACACTACACCAGGCAGGTACTACTGAGAATCAGATGGATGTAACTAATGTACACTACATCAGGCAGATACTACTGAGAATCAGATGGACATAACTAATGTACACTACACCAGGCAGGTACTACTGAGAATCAGATGGATGTAACTAATGTACACTACATCAGGCAGATACTACTGAGAATCAGATGGACATAACTAATGTACACTACATCAGCCAGGTACTACTGAGAATCAGATGGACATAACTAATGTACACTACATCAGGCAGATACTACTGAGAATCAGATGGATGTAACTAATGTACACTACATCAGCCTGATACTACTGAGAATCAGATGGATGTAACTAATGTACACTACATCAGCCAGGTACTACTGAGAATCAGATGGACATAACTAATGTACACTACATCAGGCAGATACTACTGAGAATCAGATGGACATAACTAATGTACACTACATCAGCCTGATACTACTGAGAATCAGATGGATGTAACTAATGTACACTACATCAGCCAGGTACTACTGAGAATCAGATGGACATAACTAATGTACACTACATCAGCCTGATACTACTGAGAATCAGATGGACGTAACTAATGTACACTACATCAGCCAGGTACTACTGAGAATCAGATGGACATAACTAATGTACACTACATCAGCCTGATACTACTGAGAATCAGATGGACGTAACTAATGTACACTACATCAGGCAGATACTACTGAGAATCAGATGGACATAACTAATGTACACTACATCAGCCTGATACTACTGAGAATCAGATGGACGTAACTAATGTACACTACATCAGCCAGGTACTACTGAGAATCAGATGGACATAACTAATGTACACTACATCAGGCAGATACTACTGAGAATCAGATGGACATAACTAATGTACACTACATCAGCCTGATACTACTGAGAGAGAATCAGATGGAAGTAACTAATGTACACTACATCAGCCTGATAATACTGAGAATCAGATGGACGTAACTAATGTACACTACATCAGCCTGATACTACTGAGAATCAGATGGACATAACTAATGTACACTACATCAGCCTGATACTACTGAGAATCAGATGGACATAACTAATGTACACTACATCAGCCAGGTACTACTGTGAGAGAATCAGATGGACGTAACTAATGTACACTACACCAGGCAGATACTACTGAGAATCAGATGGATGTAACTAATGTACACTACATCAGGCAGATACTACTGAGAATCAGATGGACATAACTAATGTACACTACATCAGGCAGATACTACTGAGAATCAGATGGATGTAACTAATGTACACTACATCAGCCAGGTACTACTGAGAATCAGATGGACATAACTAATGTACACTACATCAGCCTGATAATACTGAGAATCAGATGGAAGTAACTAATGTACACTACATCAGCCAGATACTACTGAGAATCAGATGGACATAACTAATGTACACTAAAACAGCCAGGTACTACTGAGAATCAGATGGACATAACTAATGTACACTACATCAGCCTGATACTACTGAGAATCAGATGGACATAACTAATGTACACTACATCAGCCTGATACTACTGAGAATCAGATGGACATAACTAATGTACACTACATCAGCCAGATACTACTGAGAATCAGATGGACATAACTAATGTACCCTACATCAGCCTGATACTACTGAGAGAGAATCAGATGGAAGTAACTAATGTACACTACATCAGCCTGATAATACTGAGAATCAGATGGACGTAACTAATGTACACTACATCAGGCAGATACTACTGAGAGAGAATCAGATGGACATAACTAATGTACACTACATCAGCCTGATACTACTGAGAATCAGATGGACATAACTAATGTACACTACATCAGCCAGGTACTACTGTGAGAGAATCAGATGGACGTAACTAATGTACACTACATAAGTCAGGTACTACTACTATATGAGTAGAGATCAGATGGACATAACTAATGTACACTATATCAGCCAGATACTACTGTGAGCAGAGATCAGATGGACATTACTTAATGTACACTACATAAGTCAGGTACTGTTGTGAGAGACTCAGATGGACATAACTAATGTACACTACATTAATCAAGTACTAACCGATTGATGTAGCATACATTAGTTATGTCTGATCTCTGCTTACAGTACTATATAACTTATGTAGTGTATTAAGGCTAGTTTCACACGGCCATTTGCATCCATTTAATAAGGTCTTTTTTTTTTTTTTTAGCCAATCGAACCCTGAAAAGTGTCGGATGTAAACAGCTACTGCCGGGTTTAGATGGACCCTATTTACTTACATGAGATCCATAGGTGACCCCGTAATTTTACAGGATTTTAGCTGAGAGAAAAAAATTAGAGCTTGCATTATTTTTTTCTCTGCTAAACTCCTGTCCTTCTGGCCGGATTGCCGATAGAACTCCGAATAGCAGCATCCGACGGCAAAGTGATCGAGGCTACTAATGTATGCTACATCAACAATTGAGGTTACAAAAATATATGGAAATAATGACCATCCCCATCATATCGCACAGTATTAACCTATTATAAATCTCCATCATGCTGTGTCTATTGGTAGATGAACATATACCAAACCCGATTCTTCTAGTTACTTTGCTTCAATCCTTAAAGGGTTTTTCCATACCTTTTTGATTGTTGGCTTATACTCAGGTAGGCCATCAGTATTTGATCGTAGTGCCAAAGCTGTGTACACACCAAATACCAATGGGGCTTCCTCCACTAGGCCAATAAGGCCCAGGCCTATGGTGGCACTTTACCAATGGGTGGCAGCGGCTTGTCCTTCCCCCCTACTCCTTCAGCATCTACCCCCTCCACCTCAGCCTCAACCCACTCCTCCCCCCTCCCAAAGCCATACCCTCTTCCTCTATGATGAACAGCCCTTGAAAACTCTTGCACATGCGCCATTCTTTGGGATTGCGACGCACACACAGTAAGCATGCAAGCTCCAGTGTTGGCTTCACAGACTCACAGCGCGTGCGCCATCAATGATAGCCGAGGGCAGGGGAAAGACCAAGCTCTAGTGCTCTTAATGTCATTGATTGCGCATGCGCAGTGAGTATGTGAAGCCAACACTGGAGTTTGCAAGCTCAGATGCAATTGCACATGTACATTGTGTCGCAATCCCAATGCATGGTGCATGTGCAGGATTTTACCAGGGCTCGGAGAGAAGGTAGGGAAAGCAAGCATGTGGAGGCATTGAAGGCTCCTCGGATGGACAGTTAAAATTATTTTTTTCAATTATTCCATCCACAGAGATCGATGTAAAGGTAACAATACCCTCATTGCTGATTAAAGGAATTACATACTTCATTATTACTAGAAGATTTGATTGTGCTGTGCGGCGTCCATTGCTCCCGCGGCACCGTGTCTATGGGGAGGCGCTGCCCTTGGAGTGGTTTGAGTGGTATTTGGGCTGCTCTGCCAGTGGGTTGCTCCCCCTGTGGGCACTGGTGTTGTGGCAGTGGTGGTTGACTCCCAGTGCTACACCATTTTATGCTAGGGACATTAAGGACCCACTACTTACAGGTGGCCATGACGTGGCTAGTGGGCATGCACTTCATGATCAAAAAGTACACTAACGACCTGTTAGTTTAATAAATTTTGCTGAGAAGCATTAGATCATTGTGCATGTTGTGGATGTGCTACCATGTCTGTTTTCTCTATTTGAATTCACAAGAAGATTTGTTTCTTTGGGAGTGACCTCTGCAGGCGAAATTAAGCATTACATGCTGACTCTTCAATTAGATGACCATGTAACAGTAATACGTTAACTAAGAAAAAATGGGAAAATCCAGTCCAAAGTTCCAGGTAAAACTTCACATTTATTTATAAATCCATTGAAGCAGTAGTTCACCAAAGGACAAAAACACTGCGGAACTGACGCGTTTCGGTCTAGTGGAACTTAATCATAGATCTAGGATATGTTGACGACGTATCTGCCAGAACTGGAGCTGCCTTTACTTAGGGTCTAGCAAGATATAAAAAACATCCAGGAAAATCCTGCACTCACCGCTCAGATCATGACTTGAAGCTCCTCAAAGGGAAAACCAGGGACAGAAGCTGCAGAGATGTGGGTGCTCAGCACCCACATCTCTGCAGCCTGTGTTCCCAGTTTTCCCTATGAGGAGCTTCCAGTCGTGATCTGAGAGATGAGTGCAGGATTTTCCAGGATGCTTTACATATCTTGCTATACTAAGTCTATCTCTTTGTCACGTCCTAGCACTTCTGTTGACTCACTATATTGGAGTCGGACGACTTCTTTATTGCTACCCGTTTGCCCCCCACCTTGATATTTAATGTAGCGGTGCGGTCTCATCCCTTCCTCTAGACACGTATTTACTTAGGGTCTATTCACACAGTGGAATTCCGCCTCCAGTTAAAGCCGATAGACTTCTATGGGATTCCGCACTCCCATTCACACTTCGGCAAGCGGAAATTCAGAAGTGTGAATGGGAGTGCGGAATCCCATAGAAGTCTATGGGCTTTAATTTGAGGTGGAATTCCGCTGTGTGAATAGACCCTAAGTCGGTCTCCGGTCGTCAACGTATCCTAGATCTATACGTGACTTTTCACTCAGGCTCATAGAAAGTCATGAGCGTGGAACTGTGCTCTATGATATCCATATACACCAATAGGTTATATGGAAAGGGTTGTTGTGAAGTTCGTGACTAGAGATGAGCGAACTTACAGTAAATTAGATTCATCACAAACTTCTCGGCTCCGCAGTTGATGACTTATCCTGCGTAAATTAGTTCAGCCTTCAGGTGCTCCGGTGGGCTGGAAAAGGTGGATACATTCCTAGGAAAGAGTCTCCTAGGACTGTATCCACCTTTTTCAGCCCACCGGAGCACTGGAAAGCTGAACTAATTTATACAAGAAAAGTCATCAACTGCCGAGCCGAGAAGTTTGTGACGAATCAAATTTACTGTAAGTTCGCTCATCTCCATTCGTGACCTTTAAAGTCTAGATCACTCTCCTTTCCTGATCTCAGCTTAGAAGACGTGTTCCTTATCTCTCCAACTGCAGACGTATTAACATGAAACTCTTCCTATTTCAACACATGTAGAAACATTGTGACTTCGCAGAGGACGTACGTGTCTAATGACCAGGGATATGTATAGAAACGTGAATCATGTGTTACGTAATGAAAGAGAATCAGGGAGCATATATATGGGATAGGAATGTAGTATGAATGGATCTATGTATCTGGTATATTTTCTGGTCCAGCACCAGGAATTGAAACTGTATAATGCAATATGTAATGGTGTAATGTCTCCCGTATGTTAATTATGAATTAGTACGTAATAAAAACTCTGGAGGTGTTGACCATAGCAGTCATTCAGGATATAGATTTCATTGTTGTAGTGCAGAGTTGTGACCTCCACCCATTTTTTGCACTGGTTTTGATCACAACAGTTCTGAATATTAAAAGGGGTACTCCGGTGGAAAACTTTTTTTGTTTAAATCAACTGGTGCCTGAAAGTTAAACAGATTTGTAAATTACTTCTATAAAAAAAATCTTAATCTTTCCAGTACTTATTAGCTGCTGAATACTACAGAGGATATTCTTTTCTTTTTGGATTTCTCTTCTGTCACGACCACAGTGCTCTATGCTGACCTCTGCTGTCCATTTTAGGAACTGTCCAGAGCAGCATATGTTTGCTATGGGGATTTTCTCCTGCTCTTGACAGTTCCTAAAATGGACAGAGATGTCAGCAGAGAGCACTGTGTTCCAAAAAGAAAATAATTTCCTCTGTAGTATTCAGCAGCTAATAAGTACTGGAAGGATTAAGATTTTTTAATAGAAGTAATTTACAAATCTGTTTAACTTTCTGGCACCAGTTGATAAAAAAAAAAAAAAAAAGTTTTCCACCGGAGTACCCCTTTAACCCCTTAAGGACGCAGGACATAAATGTACGTCCTGGTGCGGTGGTACTTAACGCACCAGGACGTACATTTACGTCCTGTGCATAACCGCGGGCATCGGAGCGATGCCCGTGTCATGCGCGGCTGATCCCGGCTGCTGATCGCAGCCAGGGACCCGCCGGCAATGGCCGACGCCCGCGATTTCGCGGGCGTCCGCCATTAACCCCTCAGGTGCGGGGATCAATATAGATCCCGGCATCTGCGGCAGTGCGCGATTTGAATGAATGATCGGATCGCTTGCAGCGCTGCTGCGGGGATCCGATCATTCATAACGCCGCACGGAGGTCCCCTCTCCTTCCTCCGTGCGGCTCCCGGCGTCTCCTGCTCTGGTCTGAGATCGAGCAGACCAGAGCAGGAGATCACCGATAATACTGATCTGTTCTATGTCCTATACATAGAACAGATCAGTATTAGCAATCATGGTATTGCTATGAATAGTCCCCTATGGGGACTATTCAAGTGTAAAAAAAAATGTAAAAAAATGTAAAAGTAAAAAAAAGTGAAAAATTCCCTCCCCCAATAAAAAAGTAAAACGTCCGTTTTTTCCTATTTTACCCCCAAAAAGCGTAAAAAATACATTTTATAGACATATTTGGAATCACCGCGTGCGTAAATGTCCGAACTATTAAAATAAAATGTTAATGATCCCGTACGGTGAACGAAAAAAAAAAAAAGTCCAAAATTGCTACTTTTTAAATACATTTTATTTTTAAAAAAATTATAAAAAATGTATTAAAAGTTTTTTATATGCAAATGTGGTATCAAAAAAAAGTACAGATCATGGCGCAAAAAATGAGCCCCCATACCGCCGCTTATACGGAAAAAAAGTTAGAGGTCATCAAAATAAAGGGATTATAAACGTACTAATTTGGTTAAAAAGTTTGTGATTTTTTTTTAAGCACAACAATAATAGAAAAGTATGTAATAATGGGTATCATTTTAATCGTATTGACCCTCAGAATACAGAACACACGTCATTTTTACCATAAATTGTACGGCGTGAAAAACGAAACCTTCCAAAATTAGCAAAATTGCCTTTTTCTTTTTAATTTCCCCACAAAAATAGTGTTTTTTGGTTGCGCCATACATTTTATGATATAATGAGTGATGTCATTACAAAGGACAACTGGTCGCGCAAAAAACAAGCCCTCATACTAGTCTGTGGAGGAAAATATAAAAGAGTTATGATTTTTGGAAGGCGAGGAGGAAAAAATGAAAACGTAAAAATTAAATTGTCTGAGTCCTTAAGGCCAAAATGGGCTGTGTCCTTAAGGGGTTAAAAGTGTCCACGACAGAACCCCTTATTTTTCTAGAAAAAGTGCTTTAATACAAAGGTAGGCCTAGAGCTTCCATATATATAGTGAAAGCTTCAAAGGCCTTATACAAGATCAGCCACAAAACACCCATAAAATGTCAGCAACAAATTACCAGCTCAAAGCACCGATTCTTTGGTATAGTATCAACAACAGGGTCCCAATAAAGTGTAATTGCTAGTGATGAGCGGCAGAGGCCATATTCGAATTTGCAATATTTCACGAATAAATTTGCATAGTGCGCATGCACAATTATATCTCACCTAAGAAGGGAGGGATCAGTGTCCAGTCTGGAATTGCCAATATTCGCATAAATATTCGCATATTAAAAAAAATAATAAATGCATATTTGTCATTACGAATATATATGACTATATTCTAAATGTTCGCGGTAAAAATTCGTATTTCGAATATTCGTGCTCAACACTAGTAATTACCTTGCACTTCTATGGTCCTGTCCTGCTATCTTTCTCCACCTCTATTCTATCATGCTATGATCAATTTCTTAAAGGGGTTCTCCAGGAATAGAAAAAAACAGAGCTAATTTCTTTCCAAAACAGCTCCATGTCTGTCCCCAGGTTTTGTGTGGTATTACATCATGGCTCCATTCACTTCAATGGAATGGAGCTGCAGAACCGCATCCAACCTGGAGACAGACGGGAGGGGTTTTTGAAAGAAATTAGCTCAGTTTTTTTTTTATTCCTTAATATCCCCTTTAATGTTTTGCATTGGAAAGCTTTTTCATGGAGCTCAACATCCCTTGGAAAACATAGGCTAGGTTCACATCACCATTTAACCATCAGATTATCGGACCGTAAAATCGGACGAAATTGGATTGCAAAAAAATCGTATACAATCGTATGTAAAAATGTCTCTGCTTTCCGATTTAAAATCGTATCCAAAAATCGTAGAGATGAAAATTCTATCCGATCTTCAATTAAAATCTGATCCTGTTTTTAAAATTAATATGTATGCCAATGGCAATATATATTTGAAGTCTACTGTGCATGCGTACAAAAGAATTGTGTGCGATTAATCTGATAGTCACACGATTCCATGAGATTCCATGAGATTTACATAGACAGCAATAATAAATAAATAAAAATCGGACACGATTTGATCCGATTATGAATCTGGACGAAAAATCGTGGTCAACCACGATTTTACCTCCGATCTTAAAGGGGTACTCTGCCTCTGGCATCTTATCCCCTATCCAAAGAATAGGGGATAAGATGTTAGATCGCCGCGGTCCCGCTGCTGGGGACCCCGGGGATCGCCGCTGCGGCACCCCGCTGTGCGTAATGACGGGCGATACAGGGGCCGGAGCAGCGTGACGTCATGGCTCCGCCCCTCATGACATCACGGCCCGTCCCCTTAATGCAAGTCTATGGCAGGGGGCGTGATGACCGCCACGCCCCCTCCCATAGACTTGTATTGACGGGGGGCGGGCCGTGATGTCACGAGGGGCGGAGCCTTGACGTAACGATGCTCCGGCCCCTGTATTGCCCGTCATTACGTGCAGAGCGATCTCGCTCTGCGCAGTAATGATGGCGGGGTGCTGCAGCGGCGATCACCGGGGTCCCCAGCAGCGGGACCCCGGCGATCTGACATCTTATCCCCTATCCTTTGGATAGATGTCTAGGGGCGGAGTACCCCTTTAAATCGTGCAAAATCGGATGCGGATCAAAACTGATGCATTTGTTGTCTATCAGTAATGAATGGAAGTCAATGGATACGACTTGGCGAGCAGATTTGTACGATTTTAAAGTTAAAAATCGTGAGAAGTAGGACGGCAAAATGGTGACGTGAATGCTCCCTAAGACTGATGTAAACTAATTCCAGTGAGTTTAATTGATGAGTTATTACTTTATATGGCAATTGCTTACATTACAAATAGTACGATGTGTTGTAACACGAGCAGTCGGTCTCCTCTGTGTACATTCAATAAGGTGGAGATGTTTATACCATAAATAAATATAGCATTAATCTACATTTCTAATCAGTTGTAACTTGTATATGTATACCCTAGGCCAACTGGATATGTAGACTGACTAGGTCACTAATAGATTTGGCATGGGACTAAGCCAGGGATCGGACTGTAAAACATTGTGCGCACAAAAAATATTTTTTGGGGTTTACCAAACATTTTAGGGTAAAATGAGTGATGTCACTACAAAGTACAATTGGTCATGCAAAAAACAAGCCCTATGGATCTGTGATTGGAAATATAAGAGTTATGGAATTTTGAAGGCGAGGAGGAAAAAATGAAAATGCAAAAATAAAATTAATAGCGAATAAAACAGAGCTTGCACTCACCCTCCACAGGTAATTCTTTATTTCATCGAGTCAGGCATAACAGGCTGGTGGGGGGTGGAGTGGGACCGGGACAGACTGTTTCACGCCGCTAGGTATACCGTACTATAAAAAAAAAAAATTGTCTGTGTCCTTAAATGGGTTCTCCGGTGCTTAGACATCTTATCCCCTATCCAAAGGATAGGGGATAATATGTCTGATCGCGGTAGTCCCACCACTGGGGACCACCGTGATCTTGCACGCGGCACCCCGTTTATAATCAGTCCCCGGAGAGTGTTCGCTCCAGGTCTGATTACCAGCGACCACAGGGCCAGCGGCGTGTGACGTCACGCCTCGGCCCCAGTGTGACGACACGCTCCGCCCCTCAATGCAAGCATGCGGGAGGGGGCGTGATAGCTTTCACGCCCCCTCCCATAGACTTGCATTGAGGGGCGGAGCGTGACGTCACACGGGGGCCAAGGCGTGACGTCACACGTCGCGGGTAATCAGACCTGGAGTGAACACTCTCCGGGGACTGACTACAAACAGGGTGCTGCGTGCAAGATCACGGGGGTCCCCAGCGGCGGCATCTTAGAGGATAAGATGTCTAAGCACTGGAGAACCCCTTTAAGGCCAATATGGACTGTGTCCTTAACCCCTTAAGGACTCAGGGTTTGTCTGTTTTTGCACTTTCATTTTTTCCTTCTCACCTTCTTAAATCATAATGATTTCAGTTTTTCACCTACAGACCTATATGAGGGCTTGTTTTATGCGCTACCAATTTTACTTTGTAACAAACCCAATTCATGAAAACTTGGGGGGCTTGGAATTAGAGAGTGTGGGTGTGGTAGATATTAATTATTAAAAGGATATTAAAGTAAAGAACCCAATCCTTTTGAAACTTCTTTCATACTTCCCTTTCTTTTATATTTATCTGCTTATATGTTTCCTCGCTTTGTTTATATAATTACGTAGGGTTAATGGATAAATGATGGTAAAATCAATAAAGAATTATATAAATAAAAATAAAAAAAAGTTTTATTTTTATAGTTTGGATATTTACACATACGGCGATACCATGTTTATTTTTATTAAGTTTACATATGTTTTTATATGGAGTTTTGGAAAGGGGGGTGATTTAAAGTTTAGTGTGGAAGGTTAGTAACCTGAAGACAAAATAGTTATCGTTGCCTGGCATCCCGCTGTACAGTGATCCCCTGACCTACGATGGCCATCGCATAAACGGCTATCCGGCAGCGCATACTGCTTCAGCTGCCACCGGATAGCCGTTTAAGGTGCCCCGTGTGGTCCGGTGAGTGTCACTCACCTGTCCCGGACCATCCTCTTCAGGCTCCGCTGCATGGCCATCACTCTCCTACGTCATCATCACGTCGCCGCGCATGCCGTCCCGTCATCCAATAGCAGCGGCGTGCATAGCGACGTTATGACAGCGATGAAGAGTGACAATCCTGGCCAGAGGTGACGGTCCGGAGCAGCGAGGACACCCCGGGGACGTGATGACAGTGACGATCAAGGGCAGCGGTGACGGTCCAGAGCGGCGGGGACACGTGAGTATAACTTTCTATATTACTATTGCACGGATCCCTCAACATAAGATGGATTCAAGTAACGATGGTTAATTTGGAACGAATTACCATCGTATGTTGAGGGATCACTGTATCTGATTTTATCTGCACCACAACAATAAAGAAGCATTACCCGTTCACCATAACTGTTAGTGCCCCCGTTATTTCTTTCTTACAGTGTTCACTTTATTTAAAAAGTCCATACATTTATCAGTAAACACTGTGTAATGCATGTTTTCCCCTGTGGTGGCGCTGCAGGGAGACTAAACACCTATTCCATCCCAAATGTCTGCTGATCGCTGGGGTTCCCAGCAGAGGAACAGCATATGGCCAGTTTATCATCCAGAGATGCTTCTGACAAAGGGAAGAATTCCTTTAATCAGTTAATTACAGTATATTTAATTAGTATTGAATAAAGAGAAAATTCTTCAGACTAAATGAACCCAAATGGCCAATAAAGTTTTATGGTGCAAAATATGGACCGCCAGATTATAATCTCAATGAATTATATTTATTTTGAGTTTATCAATGGATATGGATTTATTTTCATCACAACTTCTTGTAACACTATGGACCTGATGCTGTTGAATAAAGACCGAACATTACACCGAGGTCAAGGGAATTGGAAATCCTAAGACGTTTACTGCACAAAATACCAGGATGCTATCCCGATGGCACCGGAGATAAATAAGGAGTCTGAACAACAGTCTGAAGCCAACAAAGATGTTTATAAATTACAAATAAATATACCGTATTTTTCGCCGTATAAGACGCACTTTTTCTTCCCCAAAACTGGGGGGAAAAAGTCGGTGCGTCTTATACGGCGAATACACCCCTATCGCGGCGGTCCCTGCGGCCATCAACGGCCGGGACCCGCGGCTAATACAGGACATCACCGATCGCGGTGATGCCCTGTATTAACCCTTCAGACGCGGCGATCAAAGCTGACCGCCGCGTCTGAAGGGAAAGTGACACTAACCCGACTGTTCAGTCGGGCTGTTTGGGACCGCCGCGATTTCACCGGGTTAGTGCTTACAGGACACCGGGAGGGACCTTACCTGCCTCCTTGGTGTCTTCTCCGTTCAGGGATCCCCTGTATGGCCGGCGCTCTCCTTCCTCGTCATCACGTCGTCGCGTACGTGCGTCAGCGTGCGTAACGACGTGATGACGGCGACAGAGAGCGAGGATACCCGGCCGGCGCGACGGGGACACGGCGACAGCGATGGAGCGACATCCAGGGCAGCGGTGACTGGTCCGGAGCGGCGGGGACACGTGAGTATTACCTCCTATGCAGTGGTCTTCAATCTGCGCACCTCCAGATGTTGCAAAACTACAACTCCCAGCATGCCCGGACAGCCAACGGCTGTCCGGGCATGCTGAGAGTTGTAGTTTTGCAACATCTGGAGGTCCGCAGGTTGAAGACCGCTATTGGGTTCAAAATCTTTCTTTTTTTTAGATTTTGCACCTATAAATTGGGTGCGTCTTATACGACGGTGCGTCCTATAGGGCGAAAAATACGGTAGTTGGTATATTATACCATGGTTTTAGGTCAGGTCACAAAACGGGAAACGAGGCAAAAATGAGCCGACCGGAGTCACTGTTTGACCCCAGTCGGCTCATTCAAATGATTGAGAAGAGGGCCGGGCCCAGCTGGGGTACGGGAGTGCTCGATTTTCCTGTCCCCCAGCCGGATCCGGCAATCGTGATGTAAATGTAGCCTTAGCCTTGTATTACTGGTAGATCCCATAATAAAAGTCACAAATCCGATTGCCAATTCCAGTAAATAAAGTCACGTCCAGCAATAATGTCACATTCAAGTAAATAAGTCATATCCTGTTCATAGGGTCAAGTCCGATAAAATAAGTCACCTTCTTTCCTTTATCTCCTCCTCCGTCATAAACTGTTTCTCCTCCTCGTTCCCCTCTCTCATTTTTGCGTAGAAATTCATATTCAGAATATCACACACGACGTTGAATATCATCTCCATCTTCACGACGAGAAACAAAACTCCAACTTCCTATAGAATCTTAAGGGACCTCCTGTTCAGCAGCTCCTTAGATGAGGTCACATGATGTCACAATGGCTGGTGTCATGACATCATCAGCCGGTAGAAATATGTGCAGAGCTGTAGAAGGACCGGGGGCGGGGCTGCAGGCTGGATAGCAACCAATCAGATCACAGCTTTATTTCATAAAACCCTCTGAACACTGTAAAGCTGAGCTGTGATTGGTTCTCTGAGTAATAAGGCCAGTATTGAGGAATATGATGTAGTGTAATGTATTAGGGGTCTGTATGAAGAAATCAAATATAAAGCATTTGGCTGACTGACAAGAGTCCCAGGAACTGGAGCAAAAGGGGCAGATTTCTAAATTTTCACCATAAGAACTGTTTGGCGGATTCTGATTAAATCACCTACAACTTTGTGCAGAGGAGGCAGCACATGCCAGGTCTGCCCTTGAAGCAGAGGAAGCGCCGATACCAACTTCCTGCTGCTCATGATAGTTATGACCCGAGCCCATAATGTGGGGGGGATTCAGTGTCTCATGGGTTATGCGCAAAAGTTATGTTTTATATTGCATCCAATATATCTGCTCCTCAGACATCCTGTCCATTGATGGGACCAGGGTTAGGGTGGGTTCACACTACGTTTGTAGTGTACGGGTGCCAGATCCGGTTGGGAGGAGCGAAAAATGGCTGCTCCAGTCAGCTCATTGAAATGAATAGGGTTTGGGCCGGATCTGGCTGGGATACGGGAGCGGCCGGTTTTCGCTCCTCCCAACCAGATAAGGCACCCGTACACTACAAACGTAGTGTGAACCCACCCTTAGTAGAAAGTCCCTATTTTCACTAGGTGGAGGGCCAGTAACTAACTCCTCCAGTCTGAGCAGACGAACATCAAGGTGTAAAAATGTATTGGAGAATGACCCCTCCATTTTTCATATGGCATCTAGCAGAAGGTTATGCCAGGTAGAATCACGTGTGCTCTTGATGAATGCCTTCTCCTAATTTCATGCCATAAGCTTGTAGAGATGGTGGCCGGTGGATGTCTCTGTACCTCTGTATCTGTTGGAGGCTCGGGCAGGCGATCAGGGATTCCACTCTCTGGAGGAGGAATTGGGGCTGTGGTATTTCAAAGAATTCAAGATTGAAGAACAAATACAAAAAAAAAATATATATATATAATAATGATAATAATAATAATAAGAGTTAACTACACTGCTCAAAAAAATAAAGGGAACACTTAAACAACACAATGTAACTCCAAGTCAATGACACTTCTGTGAAATCCCACTGTCCACTCAGGAAGAACACTGATTGACAATCAATTTCACATGATGTTGTGCTAATGGAACAGACAACAGGTGGAAATTATAGGCAATTAGCAATACACTCCCAATAAAGGAGTGGTTCTGCAGGTGGTGACCACAGGCCACTTCTCAGTTCCTATGCTTCCTGGCTGATGTTTTGGTCACTTTTGAATGCTGGCGGTGCTTTCACTCTAGTGGTAGCATGAGACGGAGTCTACAACCCCCACAAGTGGCTCAGCTAGTGCAGGTCATCCAGAATGGCACATTAATGCGAGCTGTGGCAAGAAGGTTTGCTGTGTCTGTCAGCGTAGTGTCCAGAGCATGGAGGCGCTACCAGGAGACAGGCCAGTACATCAGGAGACGTGGAGGAGGCCGTAGGAGGGCAACAACCCAGCAGCAGGACCGCTACCTCCGCCTTTGTGCAAGTAGGAGCAGGAGGAGCACTGCCAGAGCCCTGCAAAATGACCTCCAGCAGGTGACAAATGTGCATGTGTCCACTCAAAAGGTCAGAAACAGCCTCCATGAGGGTGGTATGAGGGCCCAACATCCACAGGTGGGGGTTGTGCTTACAGCCCAACACCGTGCAGGACATTTGACATCTGCCAGAGAACACCAAGATTGGCAAATTCACCACTGGCACCTGTGCTCTTCACAGATGAAAGCAGGTTCACACTGAGCACATGTGACAGACGTGACCGAGTCTGGAGACGCAGTGGAGAACGTTCTGCTGCCTGCAACATCCTCCAGCATGACCGGTTTGGCGGTGGGTCAGTAATGGTGTGGGGTGGCATTTCTTTGGGGGACGCACAGCCCTCCATGTGCTTGCCAGAGGTAGCCTGACTGCCATTAGGTACTGAGATGAGATCCTAAGACCCCTTGTGAGACCATATGCTGGTGCGGTTGGCCCTGGGTTCCTCCTAATGCAAGACAATGCTAGACCTCATGTGGCTGGAGTGTGTCAGCAGTTCCTGCAGGAGGAAGGCATTGATGCTATGGACTGGCCCGCCCATTCCCCAGACCTGAATCCGATTGAGCACATCTGGGACATCATGTCTCGCTCCATCCACCACAGACTGTCCAGGAGTTGGCGGATGCTTTAGTCCAGGTCTGGGAGGACTTCCCTCAGGAGACCATCCGCCACCTCATCAGGAGGATTTTGAGTGACTCCATATCCAGACCTCCATGGGTTGATACATTTGATTTCCATTGATAATTTTTGTGGGATTT
Organism: Hyla sarda; assembly: GCF_029499605.1. Taxonomy (NCBI): domain Eukaryota; kingdom Metazoa; phylum Chordata; class Amphibia; order Anura; family Hylidae; genus Hyla; species Hyla sarda. The sequence continues at coordinate 23,006,584 of NC_079200.1, forward strand.
TGTTGTCAGCGCATTCAACTATGTAAAGACGAAAGTATTTCATATGATTAGTTCATTCATTCAGATCTAGGATGTGTTATCTTAGTGTTCCCTTTATTTTTTTAAGCAGTGTACAAACCTGGGCAGCAAATAAAATTGGGATTTGCCCACCGAAAACAATCAGTTTGCTTATTTCAAATATAAATTCGACTGTGAAACTGTGGCTATTTATCTGATTGGTTAGTTTGGGCAACAGCATGGGCAACCTGTCCTGGTTTTTATCAATCTATCCCAAGATGCATTGAAGAAATATTGTAACGTTTGGAACATAAACGGGTATTGTCAAAAACAATTTTTTTCATATCAACTGGCTCCAGAAAATTAAACAGATTTGTAAATTATTGATATTAGAAAATCTTAATCCTTCCAGTACTTATCAGCTGCTGAAGTTGAATTGTTATTTTCTGTCTGACCACAGTGCTCTCTGCTGACACCTCTGTCTGTCTCAGGAACTGTCCAGAGCAGGAGAGGTTTGCTATGGGGATTTGCTCCTGCTTTGCACAGTTCCTGAGACAGACAGAGGTGTCAGCAGAGAGCACTGTGGTCAGACAGAAAAGAACAATTCAACTTCAGCAGCAGATAAGTACTGGTAGGATATAAATAAAAAAAGATTTTTTAATAGAAGTAATTTACAAATCTGTTTAACTTTCTAGAGCCAGTTGATATGGAAATTTTTTTTTTTCCTCTAGAGTACCCCTTTAACTCTATTTCTCCAATTAATTGAAGAATTACGTACATGTCTCTATTTAAAGGGGTAGTCCAGTGGTGAAAAACTTATCCCCTATCCTAAGGATAGGAAATAAGTTTGAGATCGCGGGGGGTCCGACCACTGGGGCCCCCTGCGATCTCTCTGTACAGGGCCCCGGTTCTCCGGCCAGATAGCAGGTAACGACCTCCACACGAAGCGGCGGCCGACACGCCCCCTCAATACATCTCTATGGCAGAGCCGGAGATTGCCGAAGGCAGCGCTTCGGCTCTGCCATAGAGTTGTATTGAGGGGGAGTGTCGGCCGCCGCTTCGTGCGGAGGTCGACACGCCCCCTTCCCGCGGGCTGTCGGGGCTCCGTACAGGAGATCGCAGGGGGCCCCAGCGGTCGGACCTCCCGCGATCTGCAACTTATCCCCAATCCTTAGGATAGGGGATAAGTTGGTCACCACTGGACTACTCCTTTAACAAGCCATGCTAATTGCAGTTTCAAACTTACGTTCTGTCGTGCGGAGTTCTGATCGCCAGGTCCTTGTGGAGAAAGGATAAACGAGCCGCATGTTTGTTTTCTTGCCTGTTGATCCACTGGGCTGGTGCAACGTTCAAACAAATTAAAAATAACTGTCCCTCACGGAACGCCACCGTTTCTGTCCAAATTTGTCTAAAGGAAAAAGGTGTTTATATTTTAGATATTAGGACCAAACATGCTGTGTAAAACCCCCAAATCTGTAAGATCTGGCCCCAAAACCGTAAAAGAAAAATACTTACTTGAAAAAGGTGGACAGAGAACACAGAACGGTACACCGCTCTCAGCGCAACAGGGGGGAAATGACCGGGTAAGTACACCTTGGCTTTCCATGTTTCTCCAGCTAGGCCACAGAGAATTGAAAAAAATAAGGTACCCTACATTATGATTTAATTTTTTAAATAAATGAGCCAGACCCTGACTGTCTGGGATTAGCATTGTACAGTAGTACACATTTTTAAAGGGGTAATTGTGATGTCACGCCCCGCCCCCTCAATGCAAGTCAATGGGAGGGGGCGTGGCGGCCGCCACGCCCCCTCCCACAGACTTGCATTGAGGGGGTGGAGCGTGACATTACAAGGGGGCGGAGTCATGATGTCAGGATACTCCGACCCCTTGGTCGTAAGGCTTCAGACACGGAGCCTCCATCGCCGCGTGCAGCTGAGTCAGGTGGGTGCTGCATGAGAGATTGCAGGGGTTCCCAATGGTGGGAGCCCCGCGATCAGACATCTTATCCCCTATCCTTTGGATAGGGGATAAGATGTCTTAGGGCCGGAGTATACCCCTTTAAGTAAATTAGCCCGGCAACTATACCTTGCCACCAGTTTTCCCTGGGGCTGCCATTTTATGGCCACTCTTCCTGGGAGCCGCCGTCTCCCTAGTCTGGGAAGTTTGGTGGAAGGGCACCATGGCAGAGGGGGTATACAGCATTCATACGTGTGGGTGGAGGAGCACCATGGCAGAGGGGGCATACAGCATACATGTGGGTGGAGGGGCACCATGGCAGAGGGGGCATACAGCATACATGTGGGTGGAGGGGCACCATGGCAGAGGGGGCATACAGCATACATGTGGGTGGAGGGGCACCATGGCAGAGGGGGCATACAGCATACATGTGGGTGGAGGGGCACCATGGCAGAGGAGGCATACAGCATATATACATGAGGGTGGAGGGGCACCATGGCAGAGGAGGCATACAGCATACATGTGGGTGGAGGGGCACCATGGCAGAGGAGGCATACAGCATATATACATGTGGGTGGAGGGGCACCATGGCAGAGGAGGCATACAGCATATATACATGTGGGTGGAGGGGCACCATGGCAGAGTAGGCATACAGCATACATGTGGGTGGAGGGGCACCATGGCAGAGGGGGCATACAGCATATATACATGTGGGTGGAGGGGCACCATGACAGAGGGGGCATACAGCATATATACATGTGGGTGGAGGGGCACCATGACAGAGGGGGCATACAGCAAACATGTGGGTGGAGGGGCACCATGGCAGAGGGGGCATACAGCATACATGTGGGTGGAGGGGCACCATGGCAGAGGGGGCATACAGCATATATACATGTGGGTGGAGGGGCACCATGGCAGAGGGGGCATACAGCATATATACATGTGGGTGGAGGGGCACCATGACAGAGGGGGCATACAGCAAACATGTGGGTGGAGGGGCACCATGGCAGAGGGGGCATACAGCATACATGTGGGTGGAGGGGCACCATGGCAGAGGAGGCATACAGCATACATGTGGGTGGAGGGGCACCATGGCAGAGGGGGCATACAGCATACATGTGGGTGGAGGGGCACCATGGCAGAGGGGGCATACAGCATACATGTGGGTGGAGGGGCACCATGGCAGAGGAGGCATACAGCATACATGTGGGTGGAGGGGCACCATGGCAGAGGGGGCATACAGCATACATGTGGGTGGAGGGGCACCATGGCAGAGGAGGCATACAGCATATATACATGAGGGTGGAGGGGCACCATGGCAGAGGGGGCATACAGCATACATGTGGGTGGAGGGGCACCATGACAGAGGGGGCATACAGCATACATGTGGGTGGAGGGGCACCATGACAGAGGGGGCATACAGCATACATGTGGGTGGAGGGGCACCATGACAGAGGGGGCATACAGCATACATGTGGGTGGAGGGGCACCATGGCAGAGGGGGCATACAGCAAACATGTGGGTGGAGGGGCACCATGGCAGAGGGGGCATACAGCAAACATGTGGGTGGAGGGGCACCATGGCAGAGGGGGCATACAGCATACATGTGGGTGGAGGGGCACCATGGCAGAGGGGGCATACAGCATATATACATGTGGGTGGAGGGGCACCACTCTAGATCAGATATCACTATTATCCAGGCCAGTCTCTAGATCAGACATCACTATTATCCAGGACAGTCTCTAGATCAGACATCACTATTATCCAGGACAGTCTCTAGATCAGACATCACTATTATCCAGGACAGTCTCTAGATCAGACATCACTATTATCCAGGACAGTCTCTAGATCAGACATCACTATTATCCAGGACAGTCTCTAGATCAGACATCACTATTATCCAGGACAGTCTCTAGATCAGACATCACTATTATCCAGGACAGTCTCTAGATCAGACATCACTATTATCCAGGACATTGTGCAGTTACCTCTTGGCTGATCGGCTTCTGCTCCACACACAGACCGACTGCTCCTCCATCTGCAGGAATCTCCCCCCTCCCCACTGGAAGATTGGTTGACACAGGGGCCCCTCCCAGGCAGCATAACCAATCAGCGCTTCCTCTCAGCTCAGGGGAGAGTCACATGACAGAGCAGAGTGAAGTGGGGTCCAAACTGTGGCCCTCCAGATGTTGCAAAACTACAACTCCCAGCATGCCCGGACAGCCGTTGGCTGTCCGGGCATGCTGGGAGTTGTAGTTTTGCAACATCTGGAGGGCAACAGTTTGGACATCACTGGAGCAGACACTGAATGATCTCCTGGGCTCTGCTCTGTACGGTGTCCATTGTTAGTGAGTAGAAATCACACATACGATGGGAATCCGTTCCAAACGGACCATCGTTTGTTGAAACCATCGTATGTTGAGGGATCCATACAATGTAAAGTATAGGACAGTGGTCTCCAACCTGCGGACCTCCAGATGTTGCAAAACTACAACACCCAGCATGCCCGGACAGCCAACGGCTGTCCGGCCATGCTGGGAGTTGTAGTTTTGAAACATCTGGAGGTCCGCAGGTTGAAGACCACTGGTATTGGAGGTTATACTCACGTGTCCCCGCCACTCCTGACCGTCATCGCTTCCCTGAATGTCGCCATCCATCGCTGTCACCGCGTCCCCGGGGTGTCCCTGCCGCTCCGGACCGTCTCTGCTGCCTGGGATCATCGCTCTTCATCGCCGTCATCACGTGGCTGCGCACGCCGCTCCTATTGGATGACGGGACGGCGTGCGCGGCGACGTGATGACGACGATGGAGAGCGACGGCGATGCAGGGGATCCCGAAGAGGACGCTCCGGAGCCCCGAGGACAGGTAAGTGATCATCAGAGGACCACACGGGGCACAGTAAACAGCTATCCGGTGGCAGCTGAAGCAGTCTGCGCTGCCGGATAGCCGTTTATGCGATGGCCCCGACATACAAAAGCATCGTATGTTGAAATGATGGTAGGTCGGGGGGTCACTGCATCAGCGTTGCTGAGTCGGGAAATCACAGAAGTGGGACGTAAAGGGGCTGTTCTGGGACGGCAGGAAATCACCCCAAAAACGGCAATGTCCCGCCGGATCCAGGACGGTTGGGAGGTATGGGTGAAGGGACATTATTTTAATGCCCAAGGCTGGTGGGCAACAACAAATACCAGCATGCTCACACAGACTAGATCTGCACAAGCACACTGGGAGTTCAATTAGGGCAACGGCCGGAGTGACATTTCCGGCTGTACTAACTACAATTCCCAGCACGGCCACATACTCTCTACCTGCACAGCTAGAGACACATGGAGAATTATCAATACCTTCCCAGAGGAAAAGTTGCCCATAGCAACTAGAGATGAGCGAATCGAATCTGACGAATCCGAATTCGTTATGAATTTCAGGAAAAATTTGCTTCGCAATTAATCCAAATATCGCCGCGATTTGATTGCACGGATCGCTTCATTAAACCCTTAAGGACCCAGCCATTTTACACCTTAGGACCCGGCCATTTTTTGCTGGCTGTCTGTGACAGCCGGGATCATGCAAAATTACCGGGCGGTCGGGTCCCAGAGACCCGATCAGCCCGGTATCGCCCAGATCGCAAGGGCGATTTCCCTTGCGATTTGCGTCGATCGCCAACATGGGGGGCCTACATGGCCCCCCTCGGCGTTTGCCCTGGATCCCCACTGAAGGATTTCAGCAGGGATCCGCCTCCGATCTCCGCCGGGTGAGCGGCAGAGACCAGGAAAAGACCATGATGTATGCATACGTCATGGGTCCTTAAGAGGTTAAACTCCATTTAGTGCGGTCCAGGCTCCAGAGCATCTAAGATGGCGGCTCCACATGTGAGGAAATGGGGCAAGGAACTCTGGGAAGGCGGCAAGTCGGGTAGGCGGGATAACCCTGAATCACATGCAGCCTATCAGCAGCCAGCCCTCTGATGTCACAGCCCTATATAATCGGCAGCCATCTTGTGGCCAGTCACATCAGCGTTTCATTGCAGAGAGACAGAGAGCACTGTGTGTTGCACAGAAAATCATTTTGAAAGCAGCGATTCACCTCAAGTCCAAATCCAGCCTAGAAGGAAGGGAGAGAGATTGAGAGAGAAAGTGCAATCTTGGGTGTAGTACACAGCGACTGTGTGCTGCAGCACTGGTGTGTACAACAACTGAAAAGCTAATAGTAGCCAGGCAGTTAGGATGAGCAGAGCACTAAATGCCATAATCAGCTGCTATTAGTGCCTAATACAGGTTGCGTAGCGGAGCGTATTGTCCTCTATTAAATGTAACCTGTGCGTACATGGGTGGTGTACTATTTTGTTCCTGTTAAAGTCTTAACAGGGCCTAGTTACTGTGAAAGGCAAGCTAAAAGTATTCATCGGCTGGTGTTGTAGACAAATACTGTTTTAAGTGTAGTGGAGCGTATTGTGCATAAGTGCATGCCACATTCGTACATCTATGTGGTGTACCATTTTGTTCCTGTTAAAGTCTTAAGGGCCTGATTACTGTGAAAGGCCAGCCAAAAGTACATACCTGCTGCTGTGCTAGATAAATTCTGCTTCAAGAGTAGTGGAGCGTATTGTCCTCCCCTTATATACACACTAATTATGTCAGGCAGAGATATGCCAGGACGTGCACAGCAGAGTGGCAGGGGCCTAAATTCATCGGGCAGAGGTCACAGCAGACTAGGGGCGAGTGGCAGCAGGAGTCACAGCGAGAGGCCTGAGCTCCCATTATCAGCCAGCGGTCGTGTCTCGACCAGCAACCCATCTGCCATAATAGATTGGTTAACATGGTCATCCACTTCATCACAAGTGACATCTGACACCCCCAGTCAACAGTCGGTGGGTTCCTCAGACACATCCCTCAGTTGGCATGGCCCGTGAGCAGTCCCTGTCCTCCCATTGCCTTTGTCCTATGCTGTTCCCTCCCCCACAGAAGTATCTTATGCTGTGGGTTCAGCTCCACTATTCAGTGAGGACGATCTACTAGTGAACAGTCTGCAGCTACTGCCCAGCAAAGAAGTGGAGGAGACATCCGCTGCTTCCTCTGCTAGGCGGCCAAGTAGTGATGAGGAGAGGGGTGTGGGATGTGGTGTTGCGAGCGTTCAGGCTCCTGAAGCAGACACTGTTGAGGTACCAGAGGAGGACATCAGTGACGTGCAGATACAACTTGATGATGATGAAGCCGATTACACATGGGAGCCGGGTGTAGAAGGGGTTTCATCATCATCAGGAGAAGAGGGTTGCAGGTTGCCCTTGAGGCAGCAGCTGAGCCAGCAAGGTGGTAGCATGGTGGCAGAAGGGGGAAGTCTGGAGCCAAGCGTGCCCAGGGTAGACCACCTGCTTCATGGCAGTCTACCTTCCCGGGAGGTAGTGGCTCCGATGCGGTGGTTCAGCCTGCTGCATTACCCAATGGCACGCTGCTCCCTCTTTCAGCCAGCCAAGGCTCCACCACTTCAGCTGAAGGGAGCTCTGTTTCATGCCCTCCTTCTGTCGCTCCAGATGCTCCTGCTTCTCCTACTTCGAGTCAGTCATTCCAGCAGCAATCCATCAGCGAAGCCATGTCCAAGAGACAACAGTATGCACCCACTCATCCAATGGCGCAGAAGCTGAATGTGCTCCTGTCCAAGTTGCTGGTGCTGCAGTCCCTCCCTTTTCAAGTGGTGGACTCTGCACCTTTCAGAGAACTGATGGGTTGTGCCAAGCCGAGGTGGAGAATCCCAAGCCGTCATTTCTTTGTGAAGAAGGCAGTACCAGCCCTGCACAATTTTGTGGAACAGAAGGTGGGCCAGTCCTTGAGCCTGTAGGTGTGTACTAAAGAGCATGGCAGCGCCGACGTGTGGACCTGTAACTATGGTCAGGGACAATACATGTCCTTTACGGCCCACTGGGTAAATGTGGTTCCTGCACAGCTGCAACAGCAACTTGGACAAGTCAGACTGCTTCCGCCTCCACGCTCTCAGGCCGTTGGTCCTGTGACAGTGTGCGACTCTGCTTCCTCATCCTGCACCGTGTCCTCAGCCTCCACTGCCCAGACAAGTCTCAGTGGCCCTCCAGCATACCATGTGTGCAGGGCACTGCGGTGTCACACTGTTCTTCACATGGTTTGCCTTGGCGAACAGAGTCATACAGGGAAGGAACTGCTAGAAGTCATTCATCAAGAATTTGAATCATGGCTTACTCCACAAAAACTGGAAATGGGAACCATGGTGATCGACAACGGGAAGAACATCTTGTCTGCGCTGCAACAAGGAAGGCTGAGCCATGCACCCTGTAAAAGCAGACATGTTCAGTCTGGTTGTCAAGCAGTTCCTGAAGTGTTCCCCCCATTTTCAAGACATCCTAACAATGGGAAGGAAACTTTGCATGCACTTCAGCCACTCGTACACCGCAAAGCACACCCTCCTTGAGCTGCAGCGTCAGAACGGTATCTCCCAACATAGTCTAATTACATTGTAATTCCAGGATCGCCAGGATTATGGGATGAACAACATCATTCCACTGCTTCATTTCCTGCAACACATGTTGGAAATGATGGCTGGCCAGGGCACTGGAGATGTGGCACCCACATCTCACGGCCACATGAGCCCTGTGGGGGCTGAACTGGAGGAGAAGGATTAGGGGCACAGTGGAGCACAGTTTAGGTTTCACAAAAAGTTTTTCTAGTCATCTCACATGAGAGGAGAAGCCAGAGGAGCTTGAGGGTTATGAGGAATGTGAGACAGAGGACCCAGACAAACCTTGGCAGTATGCAGTGGAGATGGAGGCAAGGAGTCCCTCTGAGTCACTTGCACAAATGGTACGATGCATGCTCACTTGCTTACGTAGTAACCCCGAATTGTCACCATTCGGATGCGCTATGACTTCTGACTCTCCACCTTATTGGACCCTCACTACCGGCACAAAATGGGGGCCTTTTTTACACCCATTGAGATGGAGGACAAACTGACCTACTACAGAGACATCCTACGTAGTCAGTTGGCCGATGTCTATCTGCGCCATCGTCCATCCTCTCGCTGGTCTGACTTGGGGGGCCCTCTGCGCTCACCTTCCACTGCCATGGCTGCTGGGAAGGGGTGAGGTGGCAGGAGCAGTACCAGCTCAATCAGCAGCAGCCTGAGTCTACAGTCTCTGATGAGTAGCTTTCTTCACCCGCATAGTGAAGCAACTCATCAGCAGCAGGTAGACCTGGAACAGGACCTGAACCAGGAGGTGGTGACATACCTTGACATGACCCTGCCAAAACAATTTAAAGATCCACTGGACTTCTGTGCAGCCAAACTTGATTTGTGGCCACAACTAGCAGAGTTTGTCCTGGAAAAGCTGTCTTGCCCAGCCAGTAGTGTGCCATCAGAGTGGGTGTGCGGCAGGGGCCATAGTAACTAGAGATGAGCGAATCGAAGTAGGCGAACCCAAATTCGTTACGAATTTCATGAAAAATTTGATTCGCAACAAATACGAATATCGCCGCAATTCTATCGCACGAATCGCTTCATTAAACTCCATTTTACAGCGTTCCAGGCTATTGGAGACCTAAGATGGCGGATCCACATGTGAGTACATGGGGCAGGGGATTATGGGAGGGCGGGAAACAGTGGCGGGAATTAAGGTAGGCGGGCTGACCCTGAATCACATGTGAGATGCAGCCTATCAGTGTTCACTGACCCCTGTGATGTCACAGCCCCTATATAATCGGCGGCCATCTTGCCTCTCTTCATTTCATCTATGCACTCAGGTGGAGAGGACGGGACTGTGTGTATGTGTGAATAGCTCATACCACAGCGTTACACTGCAACTGCTAGTCACATCAGCATTAGGGAAAGGCAGGAGTGCAGAGTGCTGTGCTGTTACTCTGAGAAGGATCATTGATTGCTAAACCTCCTATTCACGTTATTGAGCATTGCAGCAGAGAGGGGCAGATAGCTGTCAGCTGCCTCATACAGATCTCCAAGCTGCCTGAACTTTCTGCAGCATCTCATCTCCTCATTGTTCAGCCCAATTGAGTTTATTTTTTATTTGCTCCAAAAACTTCTGCTGCTCAGAATTGTGTGACAGAGTGCAATTTAGGGTTTAATCCCTGGATTTTTTTTTGTGGTGTTGCACTGTTGGGTCCTGCTGCTGTTCAGAAATACGTGATTGTTCAGTGGACTGTAGTGCATTTGTAGCATTTTGTACCTTTTAATCTGTCAAGGGGCTGGCTGCATACTGTGCAAGTCCAAACAGTACTATTCACCGGCTGTTTAGTTTTTTTAAAACAGTTTTTTCAGCGTATAGTTAGGCATATATAACTGCCCTCATCAGTGCATACCGCATAGGTACATCCAAGTATTGTACCATTTAGTACCTGTTAAGCTGTCAAGGTGATCCATACCGTCAAAGTCCAAACAATAGTATCCACCGGCTGGTGTTTTACAAAAATAAAGAGTTTTTTCTGCTAATAGGCATATTACTTCCCTCATCAGTGCATACCGCATAGGTACATCCAAGTATTGTACCATTTAGTAGCTGTCAAGGTGCTCCAAACCGTCAAAGTCCAAACAATAGTATCCACCGGCTGGTGTTTTACAAAAATACAGAGTTTTTTCTGCTAATAGGCATATTACTGCCCTCATCAGTGTATACCGCATACGTACATCCAAGTATTGTACCATTTAGCACCTGTTAAGCTGTCAAGGTGCTCCATACCGTCAAAGTCCAAACAATAGTATCCACCGGCTGGTGTATTACAAAAATACAGAGTTTTTTCTGCTAATAGTTTGGCATATTACTGCCCTCATCAGTGCATACCGCATAGGTACATCCAAGTATTGTACCATCTAGTACCTGTTAATCTGTAAAGGGCCTACATACTGTGAAAGGACAGCCGTAAGTAATCACCTGCTGCTGTTCTAGACAAATACTGTTTAAAGAGTAGTGTAGCGTATTGTAATACCCTCATATATGCACTAAGTATGTCAGGCAGAGAAGTGCCAGGACGTGCACAGAGGAGTGGCAGAGGCCTAAATACTTCAGGCAGAGTTGGCAGCAGACTTGGGGCGATTGGCAGCAGGAGTCGCAGCGAGAGGCCTGAGCTCCCGTTATCAGCCAGCGGTCGTGTCTCCACCAGCAACCCATCTGCCATCGTCGATTGGTTAACACGCTCATCCACATCATCACAAGTGACATCTGACACCCCCAGAAAACAGTCGGTGGGTTCCTCAGACACAACCCTCAGTTGGCATGGCCAGGGAGCAGTCCGTGTCCTCCCATTGCCTTTGTCCTATGCTGTTCCCTCTCCTAAAGAAGTATCTTATGCTGTGGGTTCAGCTCCACTATTTACTGAGGACGATCTAATAGAGGACAGTCAGCAGCTACTGGACAGCCAAGAAGGGGAGGAGAAATGCGCCGCTTGCTCCGCTAGGCGGCCAAGTAGTGAGGGGGAGAGTGACGTGGGAGGTGGTGTTGCAAGTGTTAAGGGTCCTGAAGCAGACACTGTTGGAGAACCTGAGGAGGACATCAGTGACTTGCACACAACTGTTGATGATGATGAAGCCGATCGCAATTGGGAGCCGGGTGCAGAAGGGGCTTCATCATCATCAGGAGAAGAGAGTTGCAGGTTGCCCTTGAGGCAGCAAGGCAGTAGCACGGTTGGCAGTCAGCGTGGTGGCAGTAGTGGAAATTCAGGAGCCAAACGTGCCCGGGGGAGACCACCTGCTTCGCGGGAGCTTACCTTTCCGGGAGGTAGTGGAACAGGGGTTCCTGGAGACGGCGCCAGTAGCAGTCAATTAGTGCGGACTGCGGGTGGGAAAATCAGCTACTCGGCGGTGTGGAAGTTTTTCATCAGGCATCCGGAGGAGGTTCACGTAGCCACATGCAAGATCTGTCGGCAGAAGGTGAAGTGTGGCCAGGGTCCCAATATCGGCACCACAGCCCTGTGTCAACACATGCTTCGCCAACATAAAGCGGCCTGGGAGAACCGTGGCTTCGATGTAGTGGTCCAGCCTGCTGCATCACCCAGTGGCCATCCGCTCCCTCCTTCATCCAGCCAAGGCTCCACCACTTCAGCCGAAGGGAGCTGTGTGTCAAACCCTCGTTCTGTCGCTCCTGCTTCTCCCGCTTTTAGTCAGCGATTCCGCCAACAATCCATCGGCGAAGCCATGTCCAAGAGACAACAGTATGCGCCCACTCATCCAATGGCGCAGAAGTTGAATGTGCTCCTGTCCAAGTTGCTGGTGTTGCAGTCCCTCCCTTTTCAAGTGGTGGACTCTGCACCTTTCAGAGAATTGATGGCTTGTGCCGAGCCGAGGTGGAGAGTCCCAAGCCGTCATTTCTTTGCGAAGAAGGCAGTACCAGCCCTGCATAAGTTTGTACAAGAGAAGGTGGGTCAGTCCTTGAGCCTGTCGGTGTGTTCAAAAGTGCACGGCAGCGCCGACGTGTGGAGCTGTAACTACGGGCAGGGACAATACATGTCTTTTACGGCTCACTGGGTAAATGTGGTTCCTGCACAGCCACAACAGCAACTTGGACAGGTCACGCCGCTTCCTCCTCCACCCTCTCGCTCCCAGGCTGTTGGTCCTGTTACAGTGTGCGATGCCGCCTCCTCATGCTCCACTGTGTCCTCGGCCTCCACTGCACGTTCAAATCTCGATGGCCATTCATCGTACCATGTGTGTAGGGCACGGCGGTGTCAAGCTGTTCTTCACATGGTTTGCCTTGGCGAGAAGTCTTGGAAACAATGGCCGGTCAGGGCAATGGAGACGTTTCGCCTAAATCTCACGGCCACATGAGCCCTATGGGGGCTTGTTGGATTTGGTCCTTCGTACCCACACGCTGGGGTCCGGGACACGCAAAGGTTGTTTTAAATTTCAAATAAAAAAATTATGGCGCTGCTGGACCTGGGTCTGTTAATTTCAAATTTTCTCATGGGTAGCACCTGCTATCCAAAATCTTTTTCAAAAATTTCTAAAATTGTGGTGTTTTTTGGGGGGGATTGTGAAGCCCTGGTGTGAACTCGTGCATCAGCAAACTCCAGGCTGTGTCATTCAGGCAATATATGGGTTACTGATGCTGCTGTGGGGCCTGGGTCTGGTCATTTCAAATTTTCTCATAGGTAGCACCCGCTATCCAAAATCTTTTTCAAAAATTGTGGTGTTTTTGGGGGGGGGATTGTGAAGCCCTGGTGTTAACTCGTGCATCAGCCAACTCCAGGCTGTGTCATTCAGGCAATATATGGGTTACTGATGCCGCTGTGGGGCCTGGGTCTGGTAATTTCAAATTTTCTCATAGGTAGCACCCGCTATCCAAAATCTTTTCCAAAAATTTCTAAAATTGGGGTGTTTTTTGGGAGGGATTGTGAAGCCCTGGTGTGTACTCGTGCATCAGCCAACTCCAGGCTGTGTCATTCAGGCGATATATGGGTTGCTGATGCCGCTGTGGGGCCTGTGTCTGGTAATTTCAAATTTTCTCATAGGTAGCACCCGCTATCCAAAATCTTTTTCAAAAATTAAAAAAATTGTGGTGTTTTTTTGGAGGGATTGTGAAGCCCTGGTGTGTACTCAATGCTGCTTCCTACTACACTCTTTCAGCCCGTTGGTCCTTTGACAGTGTGCTACTCCGCCTCCACATCCTCCTCTGTGTCTTAAGCCTCCACTGCCCGGACAAGTCTTAGTGGCCCTTCCATGTGTGCAGGTCACGGCGGTGTCACGCTGTTCTTCACATGGTTTGCCTTGGCGAGAAGTCTTGGAAACAATGGCCGGTCAGGGCAATGGAGACATTTCGCCTTATTCTCACGGCCACATGAGCCCTGTGGGGGCTTGTTAGATTTGGTCCTTCGTATCCATACGCTGGGGTCCGGGACACGCAAAGGTTGTTTTAAATTTCAAATAAAAAAATGATGGCACTACTGGGCCTGGGTCTGTTAATTTCAAATTTTCTCATGGGTAGCACCCGCTATCCAAAATCTTTTTCAAAAATTTCTAAAATGGTGGTGTTTTTTTGGGAGGATTGTGAAGGCCTGGTGTGAACTCGTGCATCAGCCAACTCCAGGCTGTGGGATTCAGGCAATATATGGGTTACTGATGGCGCTGCCGGGCCTGGGTCTGGGAATTTCAAATTTTCTCATAGGTAGCACCCGCTATCCATAAGTCTTCTTCATAAATTTCTACAATTGTTGTGTTTTTTTTGAGGGATTTTGAAGCCCTAGTGTGTACTCGTGCATCAGCCAACTCCAGGCTGTGTCATTCAGGCAATATATGGGTTGCTGATGCCGCTGTGGGGCCTGGGTCTGTTAATTTAAAAATTTCTCATAGCTAGCACCCGCTATCCAAAATCTTTTTCAAAAATTTCTAAAATTGGGGTGTTTTTTGGGAGGGATTGTGAAGCCCTGGTGTGTACTTGTGCATCAGCCAACTCCAGGCTGTGTCATTCAGGTAATATATGGGTTACTGATGCTGCTGTGGGGCCTGGGTCTGGTAATTTCAAATTTTCTCATAGGTAGCACCTGCTATCCAAAATCTTTTTCAAAAATTTCTAAAATTGTGGTGTTTTTTTGGAGGGATTTTGAAGCCCTGGTGTGTACTCGTGCATCAGCCAACTCCAGGCTGTGTCATACAGGCAATATATGGATTGCTGATGCCGCTGTGGGGCCTGGGTCTGGTAATTTCACATTTTCTCATAGGTAGCACCCGCTATCCAAAATCTTTTTCAAAATTTTTTAAAATTGTGGTGTTTTTTGGGAGGGATTGTGAAGCCCTGGTGTGTACTCAATGCTGCTTCCTGCTACACTCTGTCAGCCCGTTGGTCCTGCGACAGTGTGCTACTCCGCCTCCACATCCTCCTCTGTGTCTTAAGCCTCCACTGCCCGGACAAGTCTCAGTGGCCCTTCCATGTGTGCAGGTCACGGCGGTGTCACGCTGTTCTTCACATGGTTTGCCTTGGCGAGAAGTCTTGGAAACAATGGCCGGTCAGGGCAATGGAGACATTTCGCCTTATTCTCACGGCCACATGAGCCCTGTGGGGGCTTGTTGGATTTGGTCCTTCGTACCCATACACTGGGGTCCGGGACACGCAAAGGTTGTTTTAAATTTCAAATAAAAAAAATGATGGCGCTGCTGGACCTGGGTCTGTTAATTTCACATTTTCTCATGGGTAGCACCCGCTATCCATAAGTCTTCTTCATAAATTTCAACAATTGTGTTTTTTTTTGAGGGATTGCGAAGTCCTAGTGTGTACTCGTGCATCAGCCAACTCCAGGCTGTGTCATTCAGGCAATATATGGGTTGCTGATGCCGCTGTGGGGCCTGGGTCTGGTAATTTCAAATTTTCTCATAGGTAGCACCCGCTATCCAAAATCTTTTTCAAAAATTTCTAAAATTGTGGTGTTTTTTTGGAGGGATTGTGAAGCCCTGGTGTGTACTCGTGCATCAGCCAACTCCAGGCTGTGTCATTCAGGCAATATATGGGTTACTGATGCCGCTGTGTGGCCTGGCTCTGGTAATTTCAAATTTTCTCATAGGTAGCACCCGCTATCCAAAATCTTCGGTTTAAATTTCTTAATTCATCTTTTAATCTTAGGGATTGTGAAGGCCTAGTGCCTACTCATGCTGCTAGCAACTCCGGGCTGTGCCATTCATCCATTATATGGTCTCCTCATGCTGCCAACACCTCCACGCTGTGTCATTCAGCCACTATATGGTGTCCTCATGCTTCAGCCTCATCCAAGCTGTGTCATTCAGCCACTATATGGTGTCCTCATGCTGCCAACATGTCCATGCTGTGTCATTAAGCCACTATATGGTCTCCTCATGCTGACAACACCTCCATGCTGTGTCATTCTGCCACTATATGGTGTCCTCATGCTTTAGCTTCATCCAAGCTGTCATTAAGCCACTATATGGTCTCCTCATGCTGCCAACACCTCCACACTGTGCCATTCAGCCACTATATGGTGACCTCATGCTGCCAACACCTCCATGCTGTGTCATTCAGCCACAATATGGTGTCCTCATGCTTCAGCCTCATCCAAGCTGTGTCATTCAGCCACTAAATGGTCTCCTCATGCTGCCAACACCTCCACGCTGTCATTCAGTCACTATACGGTCTCCTGACACTGATGCCACCTCCAGGCTCTGTCATTGTGCTGTTGTGCGGCAGTGATTCTAAGAGCGATGCCGGTAATCTGCATGTTATTCTGAATAACAGTATTATTTCACTACCCCAGCACACTCCATATGCATTTTAGAACACAGCAAAGTGTTCTATACCCCTATAGAGGCTGTATGTAGGCTAGAAATAGCCTTTTTTAATATAGATTCGCCGCAAAAAAATTCGGATCAAAACAAACTTTTCCGGAAAATTCGGCGAATCGGCCGAATCAAATTTTTGAAAAGTTCGCTCATCTCAAATAGTAACCCCAAGGAGAACTCGTCTGTCCACCAAAAATATGGAGGGACTGACCTTTGTGAAGATGAATCAGGCATGGATCAGCCAGGATTTCCACCCACCAATGCCTGATGCATCAGAGTAGATTGACCATGGTGCCACATCAACATTTTACAAATATGGATGGTGCAAAACATGTTTAAGGTGCTGCTCCCCAGTTACAGAAATTCCTTCGCATCAGACCACAAGCAAATATTGAGGATATGCATTACGTAAAACTTAACTTTTCTTAGGATAAATTATATGGACCCAAAATGTTTATATATCCAAGAAAAGGAAAGGTGAGCAAAAAACACCATGTGCCACCTACACCACCAATTATTGATGTGATGCAAAGACCTCTAAAAGGTAGAAGGGAACAACGTATGGTCCATTGTAACCAGTGGGGGTAAACATTTCCCCTGTAAGGCCCAACTCTCGCACTATTGATTCCTCACACAGGAACCTCTCCCTATTTCCACCTACAAACACTGCCATTTCCCAGGGTTTTTAAGTGGAAATGGAGAGAGTTTCCTGGGTGGGGAATCAATAGTGCGAGAGTAGTTGTTCCCTTCCACCATTTAGAGGTCTTTGCATCACATCAATACTTGGTGGTGTAGGTGGCACATGGTGTTTTTTGGACACCGTTCCTTTTGTTAAATAAAAAAAATATTTGGGTCCATATATTTTATTCTAAGCATAATATTAAAAGTTAAGTTTTACATAAAGCATATCCTCAATACTTACTTGTGCACACTAACACTTTTACAAAAGAGACCGTTTTCTTGTGCCTACCTGCCTCAGCTACTATTCTCATCCTGCCACCCGCATGATGCCACACATTTGATGCCAAGTTCTCCTTTTTTCACCCACCTTCGTCACCTCATGCTACCGCTACCTCCAGGCTGTGTCATTCAGCCACTATATGGTCTCCTCATGCTTCCGCCACCTCCAGGCTGTGTCATTCAGCCACTATATGGTCTCCTCATGCTTCCGCCACCTCCATGCTGTGTCATTCAGCCACTATATGGTCTCCTCATGCTGCCAACACCTCCACGCTGTGTCATTCAGCCACTATATGGTGTCCTCATGCTGCCACCACCTCCATGCTGTGTCATTCAGCCACTATATGGTCTCCTCATACTGATGCCACCTCCAGGCTCTGTCATTTTTCCACTCTGCTGCAGTGATTTTAATAGTGATGCCTGTAATCTGCATGTCATAATGAATAACAGTATTATTTCACTACCCCAGCACACTCCATATGCGTGATAGGACAAGGCAAAGTGTTCTATACCCCTATTGAGGCTCTCTGTAGGCCAGAATTAACCGTTTTTAATAGCGATTCGCCACAAAAAAATTTGTACTGAACAAAATTTTTTCTGAAAATTTTGACAATCGGCCAAATCAAATTATTCAAAAATTCGCTCATCTCTAATAGCAACCATTCAAATAGCTTTTTGCATTTTTGCCAAAGCCTCTGAAACATGAACAAAGTGATCTAGTTGGTTACTATGGGGAAACTCAGCAACTTTTCTTTTAGGCAGGTTTAGAAAAATCTCCCCAAGAATTGGTGCAGGCCATTAGCTGGTGAAAAACTACAAAGTCCAGCATGCCCACTTGCAGAGGCATACCGGGAGTTGTAGTTTATTAAAATCAGTACACAAATGCTTCTTAGGGTATGTTCAGATGAGCGGATCCACAGCATATTTTACGCTGCGGATCTGCCGCCGAAGGTCCGCTAACGGGTGCCTTTAGATGTGCCTGCTTAGGGCGGCACCACGCCGCTACGAGCAGACACACTGCTGCGATGTGCGAGTCGCCGCACCCATGTGCAGTATATTCGCACATCGCGGCTGCTCTCAGCAAAGCTCAGGGAGCAGGGGGATTGGCCGCGATGTGTGCAAATACAACGCGTGTGCACGGCTACCCACACATCTCAGTAGTATGTCTGCTCTTAAGGGCATAGTGCTGCTCCAAGCAGGCACATCTAAAGGCACCTGTGGTGGCCACGGGTGAGGTCCGCAGCCACCGCTACGCTGGGGTTAGCTACTTGGTTCTTGGGGGGGGGGGGGGGGGGTTATGAACCCAGGGTCGGATGGTATTAACCCTTAATGTCACGTGACGCCACTGTAGTCTTGGTATCTCCCGGGGTACTACAGGTCCGGGGAACTCCGTCTCCCCACAGGCTAACAAGGAAAGAATTGACTCCACACTAGGTTGCAGTTTATCGGAGGCTTTACTAACTTGAAGATAGGTGGTACAATCTCCACAGCGCTCAACCAAAGTCTCCCAAAGGTTTAACAGACAGTCTCTAGAGGACCACACAGCTTGCAGTGCCTGGACTTGATATGGCATATATGCTTGGCTCTTACGGCCGGACTAGGAGTTTTAGGTCTGCGCTATATTAGGCTTGAGATTAAAGTCACTTACTGAAGTGTTGGTAGATTTGTGGCTTTTCGCCGGAGGATAATGAATTGTCCTTTAGGAATTCTCTGATCAAGGCTGAAGTAAAGGCTTGATATTAGTTGGGGTTACTTCATGCTTTTCTTATCTCTCTCTCATCTTTGCTCTCACTCCTCTGCAGATTCTCTCTGCTATTCCGGAGCTTCACCTCCTCTGCACTTGCTCGGACTTCCACTCTGTACTCTGAACTCCACACAACTCCTCTCAACTCCTCTACTACTACTCTCCTACTCTCAGGAAATGCCAACCCTTATAAGGGAAGGCTAAACTAAAGCCCATTGGCCATGCAGCTGTGGATCATAGAGTTGTCTGTATCCCCTTTAGGATTTACAATAAAGTTACATACAAGTAATAACATAATATAACACCTTACACAAAAGTTTAGTCTAGCCCTCAGTCCTCCACTCTCACATACCCTAACTAAGCATGAGGTTGCTAGGTAACATACTTAAAGCTACAGACACCTAATAACGGATTGCTAAGTTATAACAGTGCAAATACACATTAGAAATGGTTGAGTCCCTGCAGGGGAGCCCCCAGGACACTGGAGGTCTCAATTTGACAGGGCCTACAATACCTTAACACAATGTACCTGTACTGGGACACCACACACCCTGTAGGTGTCCTTTGGCGGTGGATCCGTAGCGTAAAATACACTGTGGATCCACTCGTCTGAACGTACCCTTAAAGTAAATATTTGGGAAACTGCTTGGTTTTAACTTATTCAAACAAAGGGGGAGATTCGTCAACATTTGTACAGAGGAAAAGTTAACAAGTTGCCCATAGCAACCAATCAGATGGCTTCTTTTATTTTAAGGATGCCTTTTCAAAAATGAAAGAAGCGATCTGGCTGCTATGGGCAACTGGTAAACTTTTCCTCAGCACAGGTCTTAATGAATCTCCCCCAAAGTGTATACTACAGTACTCAAGATCATGGGATTGGGTCAAAATGTTACAGCTAGCATGAATGAATCTCACATTTTAAAAAGAGACAAAATGGCTGCTTTATTTACTTGGTGGCTCAAAATGGCAGCCTGGTTGTGTTATTTACTGGCATTAAATAATGAGAAAATTCTTCACACTGATGAACCCAAATGACCAATAACATTTTATTGTGCAGAATATGGGCCGCCAGATTATAATCTCAATGATTTTTTTTTCGAGTTCATCAATGGATATGGATTTATTTTCATCACAACTTCTTGTAACACTATGGACCTGATGCTGTTGAGTAAAGACAGAACATTACACCGAGGTCAAGGGAATTGGAAATCCTAAGACGTTTACTGCACAAAATACAGGATGCTATCCCGATGGCACCGGAGATAAATAAGGAGTCTGAACAACAGTCTGAAGCCACCAAAGATGTTTATACCTTACAAATAAATATAGTTGGTATATTATCACCTTAACCCCTTAAGGACTCAGGGTTTTTCAGTTTTTGCACTTTCGTTTTTTCCTCCTTACCTTTTAAAAATCATAACCCTTTCAATTTTCCACCTAAAAATCCATATTATGGCTTATTTTTTGAATCGCCAATTCTACTTTGCAGTGACATTAGTCATTTTACCCAAAAATTCACGGCGAAACGGAAAAAAATCATTGTGCGACAAAATCGAAGAAAAAAACGCCATTTTGTAATTTTGGGGGCTTCCGTTTCTACGCAGTGCATATTTCGGTAAAAATTATACCTTAACATTATTCTATAGGTCCATACAGTTAAAATGATACCCTACTTATATAGGTTTGATTTTGTCGCACTTCTGGAAAAAATCATAACTACATGCAGGAAAATTTATACGTTTAAAAATGTCCTTTTCTGACCCCTATAACTTTTTTATTTTTCCACGTAAAGGGCAGTATGAGGACTCATTTTTTGCGCCGTGATCTGACGTTTTTATTGGTATGATTTTTGTTTTGATCGGACTTTTGATCACTTTTTATTCATTTTTTAATGGTATAAAAAGTGACCAAAAATGCTTTTGCGCGTACGCCATTGACCGTGTGGTTTAATTAATGATATATTTTTATAGTTTGGACATTTACGCACGTGGCGATACCACTTTTTTTTTTTTTTTTTTTTTCACTGTTTTATTTTTTTTATGGGATATGGGAAAAGGGGGGTGATTCAAACTTTTATTAGGGAAGGGGTTAAATGACCTTTATTAACACTTTTTTTTTACTTTTTTTTGCAGTGTTATAGGTCCCATAGGGACCTATAACACTGCACACACTGATCTCTTACACTGATCATTGTTATCCCATAGGGACCTATAACACTGCACACACTGATCTCTTACACTGATCATTGTTAGCCCATAGGGACCTATAACACTGCACACACTGATCTCTCATCCTGATCACTGGCGTGTATTAACACGCCTGTGATCAGTGTTATCTCAGGCACGGAGCAGTCATTCGCCGATCGGACACCGAGGAGGCAGGTAAGGGCCCTCCCGGTGTCCTGTAAGCTGTTCGGGACGCCGCGATTTCACCGCGGCGGTCCCGAACAGCCCGACTGAGCAGCCGGGTCACTTTCACTTTAGAAGCGGCGGTCAGCTTTGACCGCCGCTTCTAAAGGGTTAATACCACACATCGCCGCGATCGGCGATGTGTGGTATTAGCCGCCGGTTCCGGCCGTTGATGAGTGCCGGAACCGACGCGATATGATGCGGGATCGCGTCGCGATCCCGCTTCATATCGCGGGAGCCGGCGCTGGACGTAAATATACGTCCTGCGTCGTTAAGGGGTTAAAGGGGTACTTTGCTGCTCAGTGTTTGGAACAAACTGTTCCGAATGCTGAAGCCGGTGCTGGGGAGCTCACAACATCATAGCCCCGCCCCCTTATGATGTCACACCCAGCCCCCTTAATGCAAGTCTATGAGAGGGGGCGTGACGGTTGTGGTTTTCCGCAAAACCACAACCCCATCATACTGGGAATTGCAGTCCTGCAACAGCCGGGGGCCCACAGCCCCGAGACCGCTGTTTCATAGAGATGGCAGAGATATAGTTGATTTACCATCCCTGCTTTCCCCATTGCTTTATACAAAGCATCGGGAAGCTATAGGGGCTGCTCAGCAATGAATGTTGTGGGTTGTACAATATAGAAAAAAGCTAAAAGGAAGCAAACAACATACCAGTAGCCTAAACTACAGTTCCAAGCTTTGTCCCCACTTGGTGCTTTAGGGAGAGAAAAAAAGGTAAAAAAATAGACATTTCTTTTGTTCTCATACAAAAAAGACAAAGTCCAGCTTAACCCAAAAAAGAAAAAGAGAAATGATTTAATTAACTAAAACAAACAAGGAACAAAACTTGATAGCTTTTAAATACTGTGCATGTCAATGGGGGAAAACTGGCCGAGTCTGGAAATGATGAACATTAATAAGCAAGTATAATAATCAAAATGGTTAAAAAAATCAAACCTTTACAACCAAGGGACCCTTATGAGACATAAAGTTCCTTTAAAGCGTACTCGTCAGATCCAACAACAAAAACATTTTTTAAATATATCACTCGGTACCTAATCTAAGTTTTTATGTGTCTAGCACCTTTATTTATTATTTTATTACACTTTTAATTTAGCTCACTAGTCTGAATTCCTCTCAAAAAGAGGGGGCGTGGCCTCACTGTGCAGGTCTCCGCCCCCCTCCCTCAGTATGCCGTCTGCTCACATCTCCCCTAGCATTAGCAAAACTACAACTCCCAGCTTGTCCTCACTGACAGTAGCGGGACACAAGCGGACAGTGGGAGGAATTTTCCTCCAGCTATGAGCCCTGCACTCACAGCTATCAATCAAGGAAGTGTGTCCATGACATAGGTGATGACTCATGGACACAGCAGGACTAGTATGTGTCCAAGCCAGCAGGGGGGGCAGCCATTTGACTGGCTTTTTCAGTATGAAATACAGAAAATTTTCTAATGAAAGCAATTGCAAAACCTATTGGTTATACATGCTTTACAACATATCAAAAGTTTTTGTATCTAACAGTGCCCATTTAAAGCATTACTTTCATGAAAAACAACTCTTCACATGTGGCTCAGAAATATCAAAAGTTTTTGTGTCTGACAATGCCCATTTAAAGAATACCTGTCATCAAACCATACCTTCCAAACTAACTCAGACCATATTCCCCAACCACTCCCAACACCCCTCCTGCCCTCAAGACATTTTTCCGAGTCTTAAAGGGGTACTCCGCAGCTTGACATCTTTATCCCCTATCCAAAAGATAGGGGAGAACATTTCTGATCGTGGGGCCCCCTCTGATCTCCCACAGCACCCAACGTTCTAAAAAAAATGCTGGGTTCCTGCGGCAGTGGTCGTGACATCATGACCACACACCCCTCGTGCCGTCACGCCACACTTCCTCCATTCTTAGCCACGCCCCCTTGTGATGTCACATCATGCCCCCTCCAGTCATGTCTATGGGAGAGGGCGTGTCTACCGACACGCCCTCTCCCATAGACATGACTGGAGGGGGCATGATGTGACATCACAAGGGGGCGTGGCTGGGACGTCACAATCACGGTCTCCGTTCTCCATTCTGAACGCCGAAGAATTGGAGTACTCCTTTTAAAATCTCTGCATCACACCTTTCCCCTCGCTCACATTGCGCGAGCTCCCGGCAGGAGAAATAATCTCAATTATTTGAATCTACTCTATTAACATACCTGCAAAGTAATAAGCAGATGGGTCACCAGAGGCTCAGCGCTCATCTGTCATTAAAGCATTTGTCTTTAGATGAATTTGCGGTGTGGTAATTGTTTTCCTCATACGACAGATGACTTAATGTATAGAGATTAGATCAAATCAGATTCACAAAATGCAAACAATTGTAATAGTAAGTTGTCTTGAGAATCTCTGTGACCCATGACTAGGGGATATTGTAGCTGCTAAAGCCTACCAACCACCAACCCCCCAATGCCCCCTTGTAACGAAGAAATCCCTTACCTTAAACACGACAGACACTGTGGCCCTCATTTACTAAGAAAATCGGGTTGTAAGTCTATGTTGCTTTCTTACCCGACTGCTTTTTTCCCCTGGTATTTATTATTATGTCGCATCCTGTTTGTCGCACGTGGGTTTTGTAGGTTTTGGTTTCCAACTCCTCTGAGCTGTCGGGAAAAAATCCACAACAATTCAACAAATTCGGGTTGGAAACCTTTATAAATACGTGGGAAAGCTCAGAAATGTCGGGTAACGCCCCTTTTTCGGGTTTGGGAGAATCCACATCGGGTCTGTCGGGAAAAAATGTCGCATAGTGTCGCAGACTGGCGCACGATGTCTGCGACATGGCGCAGACAAAGATGCGACAAAAAAACCCGACAAAAGAGGTCGGGTTTAGAATAGTAAATGAGGGCCAGAGTGTTGGTGGTAACAAGGCCACAGCAGCCCCTTTATTAAATATCAAACCATAAATAACAATAAAACATTGTAAGGCAACCTTGTATGAACATCATACATAACATCGAATAAAACATCCTTAACATAAGTTAACCAATTAACATGTACCTAATACAGGAGGAGGACCTGAAGGCACTGTTACCGAGCCCAAGCTAGAATGGGATGTATCTCTCCTCCCGTATTGATAGTAGTTATCTGTGCCAGCCAGGCATCACCTATTATCTACCTGTGTGTACCTGCAGTGTGCACACGGTTGTTGGGGGAGTCTGCACTGAGTATTAAAAACCTATCCTATGCCCCCCTCGACATGTTTGGCCGCAGGACGCGGCTTTGTCAAGAGGTTTTAGGGCCCTAAAACCTCTTGACAAAGCCGCGTCCTGCGGCGAAACAACCGTGTGCACACTGCAGGTACACACAGGTAGATAATAGGTGATGCCTGGCTGGCACAGATAACTACTATCAATACGGGAGGAGAGATACACTGCAATTTTTAACCCCCTTTTTTTGTTGGTGTTCTGAACTAATAAAGATTACACCTTTTAACAAGTATATGGGAAATATAGGGAATTAGTGGATCACCTTGGTGATCTTTTGGTGAATTGGTTAAAACAACCCTCCATATATTGGTCCGCCGTCGGATCACATGCTAGAATGGGGCCTCACTTGCTCCTAGCCGTGAGCGCCTGCACAGGAGCACTGTTTTGTGAGGCCCCCCAACCATCCTGGGAACCCTTGTTCCCTTGCAGAATTTTCCATCGGGCTGGGACCGCTCCCAGCCCACCTCCACACTGTATCCCATCACCTCCATGCCATCCACTTGTACCTCCAGGTCTCTCTCCTGCCACCGCTGCTGCGACAATAAAACAAGGGCGGGCGGGCTCACGTTCCTCCTCGTGTCCCGACTGGCCCTAACTTCCTGCCTACCTACTTATGACCCCTGTTCCTAACTCCTCCCTTTCCTCTTCGAACCTCCCGCTCTAATTTATTAACTCTTTCCTCGCTGCTTAATCCCCCTGTCATGTGCCCTTCCAGTTCTATGCTATCCCTTCCAGGGCATTCTTAACGTGGTTGGACTTTGTTCACTTGATACACAGTGCATAACATAATCTGATCCCTGCACTTATACTTGCTTTTATGGTTTTATATGGACCAACACTGACCTATTAGCTGCCATTTGGGGCCCACACAACTACTACATATGTAAAAAGTAAAAATGCATGTAACCTGTCGACAAGATGAGTATACTTGTCCTGCGGCTGTCAACAGTGTATGGAGTGGCCTCGGGACTAGAACCCGCTCCTTATCCAGCGGCACCTGGTTAGTTTCAGTAGTCCAGGGTGTTGCTAATAATTTGCTATTTTTTTCACCATTTAAATGCTACTGTCAATTTGGACAGAGGCATTTAAACAGTTATATGGTGGGGGTTTAGGTGCACAAGGTGCCGCAGTTTGACAAGGGGAACGTAATATGAAGCAGAGCTTGGATTACATTAATGGAGCAGCCATAGATACGTATCACCCTTTCCAGAGGACCATGTACAGGTAGGGGATAAGTGTCTATGGTTGCAGTACTCCTTTAAAGGGGTACTCCACTGGAAAACATTTTTTTTTATAATCAACTGGTGCCAGAAAGTTAAAAAGATTTGTACACTGCTCAAACACAATGTAACTCCAAGTCAACACTTCTGTGAAATTACACTGTCCACTCAGGAAGTAACACTGATTGACAAACATGCTGTTGTGCAAATAGAACAGACAACAGGTGGAAATTATAGGCAATCAGCAAGACACCCCCCCCCCCCAATAAAGGAGTGGTTCTGCAGGTGGTAACCACAGACCACTTCTCAGTTCCTATGCTTCCTGTCTGATGTTTTGATCACTTTTGAATGCTTGCGGTGCTTTCACTCTAGTGGTAGCATGAGAAAGAGTCTACACCTCACACAAATGGCTCAGGAAATGCAGCTCATCCAGGATGACACATCAATGCGAGCTGTGGAAAAAATGTTTTGCTGTGTCTGTCAGTGTAGTGTCCAGAGCATGGAGGCGCTACCAGGAGACAAGCCAGTACATCAGGAGATGTGGAGGAGGCCGTAGGAGGGGCAACAACCCAGCAGCAGGACCGCTACCTCCGCCTTTGGGCAAGGAGGAGCAGGAGGAGCACTGCCAGAGGCCTGCAAAATGACCTCCAGCAGGCAACAAATGTGCATGTGTCCTCCCAAACGGTCAGAAACAGACTCCATGAGGGTGGTATGAAGGCCGGACGTCCACAGGTGGGGGGTTGTGCTTACAGCCCAACACCGTGCAGGACGTTTGGCATTTGCCAGAGAACACCAAGATTGGCAAATTCGACACTGGCGCCCTGTGCTCTTCACAGAGGAAAGCAGGTTCACACTGAGCACGTGACAGACGTGAGTCTGGAGACGCTGTGGAGAACGTTATGCTGCCTGCAACATCCTCCAGCATGACCAGTTTGGCGGTGGGTCAGTAATGGTGTGGATTGGCATTTCTTTGGGGGGCCGCACAGCTCTCCATGTGCTTGCCAGAGGTAGCCTGACTGATCCTCAGACCCCTTTTGGAACCATATGCAGGTGCGGGTGGCCCTGGGTTCCTCCTAATGCCAGACAATGCTAGACCTCATGTGGCTGGAGTGTGTCAGCAAATCCTACAAGAGGAAGGCATTGATGCTATGGACTGGCCTGCCCGTTCCCCAGACCTGAATCTGACTGAATCTGGGACATCATGTCTGGCTCCATCCACCACAGACTGTCCAGGAGTTGGTGGATGCTTTAGTCCAGGTCTGGGAGGACATCCCTCAGGAGACCATCCCCCACCTCATCAGGATCATGCCCAGGCGTTGTAGGGAGGTCATACGGGCACGTGGAGGCCACACACACTACTGAGCCTCATTTTGATTTGTTTTAAGGACATTACATCAAAGTTGGATCAGCCTGTAGTGCGGTTTTCCACTTTGATTTTGAGTGTGACTCCATATCCAGACCTCCATGGGTTGATACATTTGATTTCCATTGATAATTTTTGTGTGATTTAGTTGTCAGCGCATTCAACTATGTAAAGACGAAAGTATTTCATACGATTAGTTCATTCATTCAGATCTAGGATGTGTTAGCTTGGAGTTCCCTTTATTTTTTTGAGCAGTGTAAATGACTGCTATGTTAAAATATTAACCCTTCCAGTACTCATCAGCTGCTGTAGGCTCCACAGGAAGATATTTTCTTTTTGAATTTTCTCTCTGTCTGACCAGAGTGCTCTCTGCTGACACCTCTGTCCATGTAAGGAACTGCCCAGAGTAGGAGCAGATCCCCATAGCAAACTTCTCCTGCTCTGGACAGTTCCTAAAATGGACAGAGGTGTCAGCAGAGAGCACTGTGGTCAGACAGAAAGGAAATTCAAAAAGAAAAGAACTTCCTGTGGAGCATACAGCAGCTGATAAGTACTGGAAGGATTAATATTTTTAAATAGAAATCATTTACAAATCTGTTTAACTTTCTGGCACCAGTTGATTTAAAAATTAAAAAATAAAAATGTTTTCCAGGGGAGTCCCCCTTTAAAACGTATCCCCTATTCGCAGGATAGGGGATACGTTTTTGATCCCAGAGGTCCTACCTCTAAGACCCTCCGTGATCAGCAGAATAGGGCTTCAGTTCTATTGTGCAGTTTTGCATCTAATGAGTCATTTGTGAACCTGAACATAATGTACCCACACATAATGCAAAGGTCTTGGCAAAGCATCTGTGTGTGCGAACAGGGAGACTGTACCGTGTGCACCAGTTCGTCTGGCCGTGAGATCTTTACAATGCAGACTCAATGTGTATGTATTTTTTTTTTATTTCGTTGATAAATGAGGTCACCACACGACTGTGCCAGATATGAAGAAAGCTTGGGCACGTTGCTAAGATTCTGGATTAGAGGAGGGCAGGAGATTGGTCTGTGTAATGTATGATTGGCAGATATGTGAAAAGGAATTGCGAGGGTGTTGGTGGTGCCCATGCCATACCTACACAACAGAGAATGACTCACAGGGTGTATGTGTGTAGGGGGATTAACCTTGTGCTCTCCCTTTCTACATAATATGGACTGCAGCTGTATCCTCTATTATTGGTCACCTGTTTCCTTAAAGGGGTACCACGCTGTCCCATTGTCCGGAACATTTTGTTCCGAACGCTTGGAGCAGGTGACAGGGGTCGTGGGTCATGACCACGCCCCCTTGTGATGTCACACCATGCCCCCTCAATGCAAGTCTACTATATAGAGATTAATATTCCCACAAACCATATAGAGGTGGATACCAGCTGTACATGACCCTATATGTGACTGATCGGAGTCGTTTTTTTTTCCATATTTTCTTTTTCATCTGACCTGGGGCATCAGGAAGAATTCTCCAGCTATGACTCGTCTTTGAGTAATTGCTCCACACAGTAATGGTGCCCACTTTGTGCCCCCTATATAGCAGGCCCCTCACATTGCCCTCATATAGCAGGCCCCTCACATTGCCCTCATATAGCATGCCCCCTCACATTTCCCCATATTGCAGGCCCCTAACAGTCCCCCCCCATATAGCAGGCCCCCCACATTGTCTCCATATAGCAGGCCCCCCACATTGTCCTCATACAGTATTCAGTTACATTGCCTCCATATAGCAAGGACCCTAACATTGCCCCCATATCCTCTCACATTGCCCCAATGCCCTCACATTGCCCCCATATCCCCTTATGTTATCCACATATGTCCTCATATTGCCCCATATGCCATCACAGTGCCCCCATATCACCTCTCAGTGCCCCCATATCACCTCACAGTGCCCCATATCCCCTCACATTCCCCCTTACCCCCTTACAGTGCCCCATATCCCCTCACAGTGCCCCATATTACCTCACAGTGCCCCATATGCCCTCACATTCCCCCTTATCCCCTCACAGTGGTCCCATATCCCCTCACAGTGGTCCCATATGCCCTCACAGTGCCCCATATCCCCTCACATTCCTCCTGAACCCCTCACAATGCCCCTTATCCCCTCATAGTACCCCATATCCCCTCACAGTGGTCCCATATGCCCTGACAGTGCCCCATATCCCCTCACAGTGGTCCCATATGCCCTCACAGTGCCCCATATCCCCTCACATTCCTCCTGAGCCCCTCACAATGCCCCATATCCCCTCACAGTACCCCATATCACCTCACATTCCTCCTTATCCCCTCATAGTGCCCCATATCCCCTAACAGTGGTCCCATATGCCCTCACAGTGCCCCATATCCCCTAACAGTGGCCCCATATCACCTCACATTCCCCCTTATCCCCTCATAGTGCCCCATATCCCCTCACAGTGGTCCCATATGCCCTCACAGTGCCCCATATCCCCTCACAGTGCCCCATATCCCCTCACAGTGGTCCCATATGCCCTCACAGTGCCCCACATCCCCTCACATTCCTCCTGAACCCCTCACAATGCCCCATATCCCCTCACAGTACCCCATATCACCTCACATTCCTCCTTATCCCCTCATAGGGCCCCATATCCCCTCACAGTGGTCCCATATGCCCTCACAGTGCCCCATATCCCCTCACAGTGGTCCCATATGCCCTCACAGTGTAGAGTTAGGCCTGAGACAGGTGGAAGGGGTCTTTGAAGAACAGGACCTGAGCTCAGATATATCTACCTTGGCCTGTGTAAAGTAACTCAATGAGTAAGTCACTGAAACATTAAATTGTAGGTTTTTTTTTTTAAATGGTTTATGGTAAAGGATCATACCAAGAAAAATGCATACACATACAGCTTAGTGTAAGCTTTTGAGAAATTTTAGCAAATGGTGAGACTTTACAAGTAGTGTTGCTCGCGAATATAGCACTATATATTCATAATTACGAATATTCGTTTTTTTTTTTTTTTATCACAGTACACATCACAGTGATCATCCCTCTCTGCGTCCAGCTTGTGTGGAGTAATGAAGGCTCTAATACTACTGTGTGAGACTGGCGCGCAATTTTTTTACATTTGCGAAAATAAACGCGAATATTACGAATATGCGAATTTAGCAAATATATGACGAATATTCGTCCATATATTCGCGAATATTCGCAAATTCGAATATGGCCTATGCCGCTCAACACTATTTACAAGAAGATCCTGAACAACCCCACAAGTTCAATTTTTTTACCCAATAAAGTGGCTTGTCCATTTTTTCCTCGAAACCTTACAGATTTATTACAGAATTTTTCCTAAAAATGCTAGGTTTATTTCACGAATCCAAATAGGTGAAACCTAGAACAATAGTAAGTCAGGGATATTGTACTATGCCTTGTACTAAACTCAAGGGATCATAGCATGACTAAGGGATTTAAAGGGGTATTCCGGCTTTGGACATTTTATCCCCTATCCAAAGGATAGGGGATAAGATGTCTGATCGTAGGGGGCCCACTGCTGGGATCCCCCGCGATCTCCCTGCAGCACCCTCATTATATGCAGAGCTGCGTCTCCAAGCTCAGAAACCATAAGTTTTCGGTCTGGAGACCTGACGTAACACCACGCTCCCCTCGTAAAATACATACAT
The DNA here is from genome assembly GCF_029499605.1 of Hyla sarda. Lineage (NCBI taxonomy): Eukaryota > Metazoa > Chordata > Amphibia > Anura > Hylidae > Hyla > Hyla sarda. Next base: position 23,037,393 of record NC_079200.1, read on the forward strand.
AAAACTACACGGTTATCAAAATTAATGCTCACACCACCAATTCACTGGTTGGTCAAGTGACCAAAAACCAAGGAGGAGGGGAGATTAAGCACACTGCAGTTGGTCACTGCTAATAGGTGGCTTGGAGATTAAGGTCCGGTTAGGTCAACATGGTTGTCTTGGAGTCTATTTGGTTCAAACCTCTCCTTTACTATGGCCCACCCACCCTGACTTTAGGAGGATGCTGCAACGAGACACACAGCACATGTAGGGGCCTACAGGCAGAAAGATGGATGCCCCTCTTTCACCCCCTTGCCCACAGAAGGCATGTTATTGCTAAAAAAAACAGCTTGAGGAACAATGCCAAGTCAGGGTCTTAAGGTTTTAGTGGTGTGGTGTATGGATGTATGTATGGTATGGATATGCACTAAAGTACCCCCTATATGCATGGAATTGTGTTGAGTGCCGAGAATTATTTCTTTACTAGGTTCTTAAAGGGGTACACTGCCCGTAGATATCTTATCCCTAATCCAAAGGATAGGGGATAAGATGTCTGATTGTGGGGGTCCCGCCGCTGGGTCCCCCTACGATCTCCCTGCTTCACCCGGTGTTTGTTTAGAGCTTCAGGTGTAGCGCCGGAGGCTCGTGACATCACGGCCACGCCCCCTCAATTCAAGTCTATAGGAGGGGGCAAGTCGGACGCCACGCCCCCTCCCATAGACTTGCATTGATGGGGCGAGGCCGTGGCGTCACGTGCGGGGCATGGCCGTGACTTAACGAGCTTCCTCCCCGCATCACCAATCATCCGGCACAGAGCAAAGTTCTGGGGTTCTGGGGTGCTGTAGCCGAGATGGCGTGACGTCACAAGGGGGTGTCACAAGGGGGTGTGGCCGTGATGTCACGACCCCCGCCGCCGGCACCCAGCTTTCTAAACGAATGCTGGCTGCTGCATAGAGATTGCTGGGCTCCCAGCTGCGGCACCCCCACGATCAAATATTGTTTGGATAAGATGTCTAGGGGCGGAGTACCCCTTTACTGATGGCAAATAGATGAACTCACATCCTGTCATGTCTTTTTAGTATGCCTCCCACCCTAGCCTTTCTACATCCATAACCCCTGAGATTAGACCCACAAAAGCAGAGCGATAGTTGGCCCTTCCTGACCAGTTGGCCAACGAAAGCTGAAAAGGTATTAATGATAGAGGAAGAGGGGAAAAGAGCGGGGGGGCCTCCAGCTGCTCCAAAAGCCAAATTAGTAGAAAAGTGAATAAAACTAAACTTTTAATCCATTGTGCAGGTAACCGACGCGTTTCGAGCCAAATCGGGCTCTTAGAGCCCGATTTGGCTTGAAATGCGTCGGTTACCAGCACATCATCATTTTATTCAACATGGATATCCTTGTTTTTCTAAAGAATGGATTAAAAAAGTTACATTTTATTCACTTTCTACTAATTTGGCTTTTAGAGCAGCTGGAGGCCCCCGATTTTTTTTTTTTTTGCCCTCTTCTTCATTTGCATCCGCTGTTTGCCTGCCTTGCTCTTCTACCTTCACTGGATCTTCAGTGATTGGACTCCATAGTGGTGAGCTGAATATTATATATATATTTTTTTTTTTTCTCTATTAATAATAGAGGTCTGCAATGTGACCGACTATAATTAGAGGAGGAAACCACCAAAAAATATACCTGTAGGTCTTATTCATCTTAAAAGGTATAACGGAGCCTTAAAAGGTACAACGGATTACCTTGCTATATTCCTTCCTGTCCTACCTATAAACACAGTCTGAAATGTAATTACCTATCTGTAAAAGCCTAGGTCTGCAGCGCCGAAGTGTAAAGCCCGTACACATTCAGGACTCATTAATAATGTACTAACGAAAACCACAGAGACGGGCTGCCGGAGTAACACTTGGGTCAGGCACGCCAGAAATGTTTGCGCTGATCACAAAGGTAACCCACACCCATCTCTGATTTAAGACTCACCTGTTTACTAAACCATTCCGTGGGATAATATGACTTATCATAATTAAAGACTTAGATCCAGACAGAGACAGGTTCATCTCTGTATCACAAGGCTGTTCTCTGAAGAGACAAAACTGAACAACACAGCGGTCAACAAACCCAAAGTCCCTTGTAGTCTGCTAATCCTTGTCATTATTATAATGGCATTTGTAGCGTATTTGTGGACTTAGTGTATTGCATTGTATCACTTATCCGCGATGGCTCATCTTTGTTGGGGATGGGGACAAGAACAAGAAGTAGCAAAGGAGAACATTGAAACAAAGAATGACACCAGCGGGAGATGAATGCGTTGAACTTGAGGCAGACAGTGACCTGACCTGAGGGAACAAATGCATGGGATAGGCAGCAATGGAGGCAAAGAGAAGGAGGGCAGCTTGGGGAAGGTGAGACAAGGGCATGGGCCCCAGGTTTTTAGCGTCACCAAGTAGAACTCATAGTGCATTTGTGGTGGCGGAATTGAGATCAAGCCTTGTGGGGGTGTAGGGTAGTTAGGGTGTGGCTGTTTGGGATAGTTAAGGGCTCTGTTAGCCCTTGTCACTCGTGACGCCAGGGTGAGGGTTAAATGCTGTATTCTTGATAGGACTATTGCCACCCTTCCCAAGAGCAATAGGTGATGCAGAAATAAAGGATTGTCCACAACCGCTGTTAACTGAAAACTTGCAGGAATTTTTACTGAAGAATTTCTGTACATGCAGCAATAGTAACAGTCCAGATAACAGAGTCTCTTTTCATATAGCTTGAGCAGCGATTGACAATTGGTTGGGATCAGATAAGCTCAATTTAGCTTCTTAAGGATTGTATAGCAGAGATCCGCTGGATTTAGGGGTGCGTTTAGGTCCAGTGATCTTACGGTGAGTAGCAGGGAATTGCTTAGTATATCCGCTATGTTAAAGGCCTAGGCCGCAAGGCTTTGGCCTAGTAAATCGTCTTGTAAGCTGCGGAGGTCCTACCTCTTCCAGAGTCAGCAACCCAAGAGAGAAGAGGACGATCAAGATGGCGCAGATCCCTTATATGGGCAGGGGCTGGTCATTTTGGATTGGTCCGTAACAACTGTCACTCACCGTTACAGTGCATTGTGAGTGAACACTTCATGGGAACCTCCAAAGGTCCTGTAGCAAAACCATAGAGTTCTAACCTAATCACGTGACCCGCAGGTCCTGCTACGCTTGAATATGTAGGCAACTAAAAATATACATATTTATATACTTATATTTATAAGAACTTCTATACAGTCACTGACTAACTGAGGGGTGACAAGGGGAAAACTACAAAAGAGGGACCCCGACATCCTAGGGACTCTGACTATGGGGACCTCTGCAAAGGTAACGTATAAAATACGGTACCGGGACACCACACATTCGTACAAGAACGCGATCAGGAACACTCAGTCCACACATAAAGTCATAACTGTTATCTCTATGTCAAACGGTAATATCCCCCCCATCATCATTACACAAAAAATCATATCCTTAAAGGGGTACTTTGGTGGAAAAATAGTTTTTCAAATCAACTGGTGCCAGAAAGTTAAACAGATTTGTAAATTATGCAATAAAGAAAGCACGTACGTGCACTCACCACTCAACGGAGACAGGTCGGTACGAGAGTCCGGTTCACGGGAAGCTGGGTCTCAGCATCAGCGCAGGTAGAAAGGCGCTCTCCGAGTGCCTTTCTACCTGCGCCGATGCTGAGACCCAGCTTCCCGTGAACCGGACTCCCGTACCGACTTGTCTCCGCTGAGTGGTGAGTGCACATACATGCTTTCTTTATTGCATATATTGATACTTCATACTGATATTGCAATAGGCTGCCGAGACCACGCTGCATCTGTACCTTAGGTGAAGTAGCCTCTTAGTGTGCTCTCTCTTTTCTTGCCTCCCCACTTATAGATTTGTAAATTACTTCTATTTAAAAATCTTAATCCTTCCAGTACTTATCAGCTGCTGTATGCTACAGAGGAAGTTGTGTAGCTGTTTTCTGTCTGACTACAGTGCTCTCTGCTGACACCTCTGTCCATTTCAGGAACTGTCCAGAGCAGGAGCAAATCCCCATAGCAAACCTCTCCTGCTCTGGACAGTTCCTGAGACAGACAGAGGTGTCAGCAGAGAGCACTGTGGTCAGACAGAAAAGAAAGTCAAAAAGAAAAGAACTTCATGTGGAGCATACAGCAGCTGATAAGTACTGGAAGGATTAAGATTTTTTAATAGAAGTCATTTACAAATCTGCTTAACTTTCTGTTGATTAGAAGAAAAAACATTCCCACCGGTATTTGTAGATACCCCTCTAAACATATCTGCAAATTTACCTAACTTCACCAAAAAGCCCCATTGATGTTTCAGTAAAACCTATCACTATTTTGGTCAGCGTGCATGCCCTTCCAGGCTAAACCCAGAAAAATTATCCTTTCTGATATTTGCAGAAAGAGGAAAAACAGTCTTCACCATATGCGTTGTAGTAGCAAATGAAAGAAGCATAACGTCAAACTATGGGGCCTAAATGTAAAGTTTGTAACAGGGACCCCACCTAGATACTTGCCAACAGCCCTGCTTTGGGTTTTCGAAGCCTTGACCATAAGTAGGCTTTCAGCGGGCCATCCTAGGAATTTCAGGGGTGTTACTGGGCAGTCTCAAGGTGGGGCTTAAATGTCACAAGTCCCTCTTCTAAAACGATGGTAGCTATGCAACAACCATGTCCCGTTTACAAGAAGTCTTCATATGTAGCAGATGGACTTTTGAGAACATGCAAGAAATTGGAGGCATATGGATTTACAATAGGATATAGCAGGCTTCTTCAAGGTTTCCCATTGGTTCTGTACAATACATAATGAGCCTGAGGGTCTGTTTAAACTACTTGCAACATGGCTTCTGATAATAACATGACATCTATGGAAGATCCATTTTAGAGGGTAAACCACTGGCCATATGCCCTACTATATCATGTGGATGTCATAGAGTGGGTGCCCCTGTATGTTCCCAAAAAATTGAAGGCCCAATCTGTAAATGCAACCAGAGCAAGAGCATAGATGGTCGTTTGTTTGGTAATGGTCAACCATTTTATCGTCTGCCATGTCATTTCCCCTGATGTGTCTTCCAATGTGAAACAGCTGACCCCTGGTGGTGAGAGAACAGGACCTATGGCTTTCCGTTTGGCTTTAGTCTGTCAGGTTCTGGTATTTATGTAAAGTAAAGCCCGGCACTCACCAAGTATGCTTGAAAAACGTTTATTCACATCAAAAGGGTAAAGAACAGGACGCGTTTCAGCATAAGCCTTCCTCTGCTGTCAAAGCTTATGCCGAAACACATCCTGTTCTTCACCCTTTTGATGGGAATAAACGTTTTTCAAGCATACTTGGTGAGTGCCAAGCTTTACTTTACATATATTCTGGACTTGTCCTCCAAGTGCAACACTATCGTCTACGGAAGTGCCGACCCACAAATTACTTTCAGGTTCTGGTGTTGTTCATCAGTAAGAACAGTGCTGCAGACTAGGGATCGACCGATTATCGGTATGGCCGATATTATCGGCCGATAATCACGATTTTGGACATTATTGGTATCGGCAATTACCTTGCCGATAAGCCGATAATGCCCCGCCCCCCGCACCGCCCCCACCGCACCGCGACCGCCCGCAAACCCCCCCCCCCCCCCCCCCGACTCGCCGCACCGCGACCGCACCCCCCAACCCACCGCACCGTGTCGCACCCCCCACCGTAGTGCTGGGCGGTATACCGGTATGGATTTTTGCCCATACCGCTATAACGGTCGGGCCCCTCCCCCACCCTCCGAGTCAATAAAAAAAATTAAACTTACCCGTAACGGGGGTGGTCTGGGCCATCCATCCTTCCTGTAGTGTCCGGCGGCATTCCGGGTGGAGGGTGAACCGGTCCGGGCTGTCCTTCTCCGGGGGTCATCTTCTCCACTCCGGGCAGGCTCCGGCCTAGTACGCTGCATAGACGCTGCTACGCCGTGACGTCAGGTGCGTCGCTGTGCACGGACGTCACTGCACAGCGGCGTCTATGCAGCGTTACTAGGCCAGTGCCTGCCCGGAGTGGAGAAGAAGGACAGCCCGGAGAAGAAGGACAGCCTGGACCGGTTCACCCTCCACCCGGAATGCCGCCGGACACTACAGGAAGGAAGGAAAGCCCGGACCACCCTGACAGGTAGTGGGAGAGAAGCGGGTGGTGGCGGCAGCGGCGGCCTATGGCACCGCAAAAGCCACTGCAGTGCATTGATTTAAAGCGCCCGCTTTAAATCAATGATCTGCAGCGGTGTCGCGGGGGGATAAATAGCTGATAACTTATACCGGAATATCGGTATAAGTTATCGGCTATCGGCCCTAACCTCCACCGATTATCGGTATCGACCCTAAAAAAAACGATATCGGTCGATCCCTACTGCAGACTATGCAGCAGAATTCCAACAGAATGGGAACCCAGCGCCCAGCACCACTCCATCCAATGGGCTATGTCTAGTATAAATACACAACACAGCCCATAGACAAAAATATATTATTAATCTACATTATGCAAAAAAATATTTTAAGAGAAAGAGAACAATCAAGTCCATCAAGCTATAGATAGCCTGAATTACTATACAAATGATAGCGTTTAGCATATACGTATAGCATTGGAATGGGTTCATTGAAAACCCTGATAAAATTAGCTAGGACGGGTCCAGTCACTTACCGCTATCAAGGGATAATTATAAAGGGGCGGGAGCGGATCCGCAGAGTTTCCCACAAGCCAAAGTGATGATTACAAATTGTCCCTCACCTAATATTTTTATTCTTCGGAGGAGATCAGTATCATCCCGGACCTTGAGAACTCTCTATTGCACGTGATGAGTTAAGATGGGTGTGGGTTCATTATTCAGATTATTACCTGCATCTATTTTAATAACTGAGGAAAAAAATATTAGTGTCATTAATGCCGGAAGGGAATGTTAATCTCCGATTTATCGAGAGTAAATGAAATAATCCAAAAATATTATGATATGTATATTCATAACATATTCATGAGAAGTCAAAGACACCATAGGCTGGTTTCTAGGTACTTTTTATAAGTCATACCATGGACTATGGGGGGTATTTATCAAAGGATTTATGTGGTTTTATTTTTTTACGTAACTTTGGTGCAATACTTTGGCGCAGTGTCTTTTTGTGCCAAAGTTTGGCGCATCTTCTCCACTGTCATTTTTACAAATTTCTCAAAATCACACGGTCCTGTGTGTGATTTTTAACTTTAGTCTGCAATCCATCATTTGCGCCAATCGATCTTTGGCGCAATTTTGCGCCTTTAGGTTGTTTTTTTTTGCGCAAATCACCGCCAAGAAATTTTGCACATGGAAAACACAGAGATATAGCAATGTCAGAAAATGTAAAGGCGTCAAAATACATAAAAAAAAATGTTTTTGTGAAAGCAGCGCCAGACAGGTTCAGGAAAGGTAAGCACTAAAGCAGTGGTCTCCAACCTGCGGACCTCCAGATGTTGCAAAACTACAACTCCCAGCATGCCCGGACAGCCGTTGGCTGTCCGGGCATGCTGGGATTTGTAGTTTTGCAACATCTGGAGGTCCGCAGGTTGAAGACCACTGCACTAAAGTAACCAAAAAAAAAGACTCAAGTTGAAAATAAAATCCATTTCACATGATATATATATATATTGTCACGATGCCGGCTGGCAGGTAGTGGATCCTCTGTGCCAGAGAGGGATTGGCGTGGACCGTGCTAGTGGACCGGTTCTAAGCCACTACTGGTTTTCACCAGAGCCCGCCGCAAAGCGGGATGGTCTTGCTGCGGCGGTAGTGACCAGGTCGTATCCACTAGCAACGGCTCACCTCTCTGGCTGCTGAAGATAGGCGCGGTACAAGGGAGTAGGCAGAAGCAAGGTCGGACGTAGCAGAAGGTCGGGGCAGGCAGCAAGGATCGTAGTCAGGGGCAACGGCAGAAGGTCTGGAAACACAGGCAAGGAACACACAAGGAACGCTTTCACTGGCACTAAGGCAACAAGATCCGGCAAGGGAGTGCAGGGGAAGTGAGGTGATATAGGGAAGTGCACAGGTGAACACACTAATTGGAACCACTGCGCCAATCAGCGGCGCAGTGGCCCTTTAAATCGCAGAGACCCGGCGCGCGCGCGCCCTAGGGAGCGGGGCCGCGCGCGCCGGGACAGAACAGACGGAGAGCGAGTCAGGTAGGGGAGCCGGGGTGCGCATCGCGAGCGGGCGCTACCCGCATCGCGAATCGCATCCCGGCTGGCAGCGGAATCGCAGCGCCCCGGGTCAGAGGACGTGACCGGAGCGCTGCAGCGGGGAGAGTGAAGCGAGCGCTCCGGGGAGGAGCGGGGACCCGGAGCACTCGGCGTAACAGTACCCCCCCCCTTGGGTCTCCCCCTCTTCTTAGAGCCTGAGAACCTGAGGAGCAGACTTTTGTCCAGGATGTTGTCCTCAGGTTCCCAGGATCTCTCTTCAGGACCACAACCTTCCCAGTCCACTAAAAAAAAATTTTTTCCTCTGACCTTTTTGGCAGCTAAAATTTCTTTGACCGAGAAGATGTCCGAGGAGCCGGAAACAGGAGTGGGAGGAACAGATTTGGGAGAAAAACGGTTGAGGATGAGTGGTTTGAGAAGAGAGACGTGAAAGGCATTAGGGATACGAAGAGAAGGAGGAAGAAGAAGTTTATAAGAGACAGGATTAATTTGACACAAAATTTTGAAAGGACCAAGGTAGCGTGGTCCCAACTTGTAGCTAGGGACACGGAAGCGGACATATTTAGCGGAGAGCCATACCTTGTCTCCAGGGGAAAAAACGGGAGGAGCTCTTCTTTTCTTATCCGCGAACTTCTTCATGCGTGATGAAGCCTGTAAGAGAGAATTTTGGGTCTCTCTCCATATGATGGAAAGGTCACGAGAAATTTCATCCACAGCGGGCAGACCAGAGGGCAAGGGAGTAGGGAGGGGGGGAAGAGGGTGACGGCCGTACACCACGAAAAATGGGGATTTGGAGGAAGACTCAGAGACCCTGAAGTTATACGAGAATTCGGCCCATGGGAGGAGATCTGCCCAGTCATCCTGGCGGGAGGAAACAAAATGTCGCAAATAATCACCCAAGATCTGGTTAATTCTTTCTACTTGTCCATTGGACTGGGGATGATATGCAGAAGAAAAATTTAATTTAATCTTGAGTTGTTTACAGAGAGCCCTCCAGAATTTAGACACGAATTGGACGCCTCTATCCGAGACAATCTGTGTAGGCAACCCGTGAAGACGAAAAATGTGTACAAAAAATTGTTTAGCCAACTGAGGCGCAGAAGGAAGACCAGGAAGAGGGATGAAATGTGCCATTTTGGAGAATCGATCAACGACCACCCAAATAACAGTGTTGCCACGGGAAGGGGGTAAATCAGTAATGAAATCCATACCAATCAGAGACCAAGGCTGTTCGGGGACAGGCAGAGGATGAAGAAAACCAGCGGGCTTCTGGCGAGGAGTCTTATCCCGGGCACAGATAGTGCAGGCTCGCACAAAGTCCACAACATCCGTCTCCAGAGTCGGCCACCAATAGAAGCGGGAGATGAGTTGCACAGATTTCTTGATACCCGCATGACCTGCGAGATGGGAGGAGTGACCCCATTTGAGGATTCCGAGGCGTTGGCGAGGAGAAACAAAGGTCTTTCCTGGAGGAGTCTGCCTGATGGAGGCAGGAGAAGTGGAGATCAGGCAGTCAGGTGGAATGATGTGTTGCGGAGAGAGTTCAACTTCTGAGGCATCCGAGGAACGAGAGAGAGCATCGGCCCTAATGTTCTTATCGGCAGGACGAAAGTGAATCTCAAAATTAAATCGGGCAAAGAACAGAGACCACCGGGCCTGGCGAGGATTCAGCCGTTGGGCAGACTGGAGGTAGGAGAGGTTCTTGTGGTCGGTGTAGATAATAACAGGAGAACTTGATCCCTCCAGCAGATGCCTCCATTCCTCAAGTGCTAATTTAATGGCTAGAAGCTCTCGATCCCCGATGGAGTAGTTCCTCTCCGCTGGAGAGAAGGTCCTAGAGAAAAAACCACAAGTGACAGCATGCCCGGAAGAATTTTTTTGTAGAAGAACAGCTCCAGCTCCCACTGAGGAGGCATCAACCTCCAATAGGAAGGGTTTGGAAGGGTCAGGTCTGGAGAGGACGGGAGCCGAAGAAAAGGCAGACTTGAGTCGTTTAAAGGCGTCTTCTGCTTGAGGAGGCCAGGACTTGGGATCAGCATTTTTTTTGGTTAAAGCCACGATAGGAGCCACAATGGTAGAAAAATGTGGAATAAATTGCCTGTAATAATTGGCGAACCCCAAAAAGCGTTGGATAGCACGGAGTCCGGAGGGGCGTGGCCAATCTAAGACGGCAGAGAGTTTGTCTGGATCCATCTGTAGTCCCTGGCCAGAGACCAAATATCCTAGAAAAGGAAGAGATTGGCATTCAAACAGACATTTCTCAATTTTGGCATAGAGTTGGTTGTCACGAAGTCTCTGAAGAACCATACGGACATGCTGGCGGTGTTCTTCTAGATTGGCAGAAAAAATTAGGATATCGTCCAGATATACAACAACACAGGAGTATAACAGATCACGAAAAATTTCATTGACAAAGTCTTGGAAGACGGCGGGGGCGTTGCACAGGCCAAAGGGCATGACCAGATACTCAAAGTGTCCATCTCTGGTGTTAAATGCCGTTTTCCACTCGTCCCCCTCTCTGATGCGGATGAGGTTATAGGCGCCTCTTAAGTCCAATTTAGTAAAGATGTGGGCACCTTGGAGGCGATCAAAGAGTTCAGAGATGAGGGGTAAAGGGTAGCGGTTCTTAACCGTGATTTTATTAAGACCGCGGTAGTCAATGCAAGGACGTAGGGTGCCATCTTTTTTGGACACAAAGAAAAATCCGGCTCCGGCAGGAGAGGAGGATTTACGGATAAAGCCCTTTTTTAGATTCTCCTGGACGTATTCGGACATGGCAAGAGTCTCTGGGGCAGAGAGAGGATAAATTCTGCCCCGGGGTGGAGTAGTACCCGGGAGGAGGTCGATAGGGCAATCATAAGGCCTGTGAGGAGGTAGAGTCTCAGCTTGTTTTTTGCAGAAAACATCCGCGAAGTCCATATAGGCCTTAGGGAGACCGGTTACTGGAGGAACCACAGAGTTACGGCAAGGGTTACTGGGAACCGGTTTTAGACAGTTCTTGGAACAAGAGGACCCCCAACTCTTGATCTCCCCAGTGGACCAATCCAGGGTTGGGGAATGAAGTTGAAGCCAGGGAAGTCCAAGGAGAATTTCCGAGGTGCAATTGGGGAGGACCAAAAGTTCAATCCTCTCATGATGAGATCCGATGCTCATAAGAAGGGGCTCCGTGCGGAAACGTATGGTACAGTCCAATCTTTCATTATTTACACAATTGATGTAGAGGGGTCTGGCGAGACTGGTCACCGGGATGTTGAACCTGTTGACGAGAGAGGCCAAAATAAAATTTCCTGCAGATCCGGAGTCCAAGAAGGCCACAGCAGGGAAGGAGAAGGCAGAGGCAGACATCCGCACAGGCACAGTAAGACGTGGAGAAGCAGAGTAGACATCAAGGACTGTCTCACCTTTGTGCGGAGTCAGCGTACGTCTTTCCAGGCGGGGAGGACGGATAGGACAATCCCTCAGGAAGTGTTCGGTACTAGCACAGTACAGGCAGAGGTTCTCCATACGGCGTCGTGTCCTCTCTTGAGGTGTCAGGCGAGACCGGTCGACCTGCATAGCCTCCACGGCGGAAGGCACAGGAACAGATTGCAGGGGACCAGAGGAGAGAGGAGCCGAGGAGGAGAAACGCCTCGTGCGAACAGAGTCCATATCTTGGCGGAGTTCCTGACGCCTTTCGGAAAAACGCATGTCAATGCGAGTGGCTAGGTGAATAAGTTCATGTAGATTAGCAGGAATTTCTCGTGCGGCCAGAACATCTTTAATGTTGCTGGATAGGCCTTTTTTGAAGGTCGCGCAGAGGGCCTCATTATTCCAGGACAATTCTGAAGCAAGAGTACGGAATTGTACGGCATACTCGCCAACGGAAGAATTACCCTGGACCAGGTTCAACAGGGCAGTCTCAGCAGAAGAGGCTCGGGCAGGTTCCTCAAAGACACTTCGGATTTCCGAGAAGAAGGAGTGTACAGAGGCAGTGACGGGGTCATTGCGGTCCCAGAGCGGTGTGGCCCATGACAGGGCTTTTCCGGACAGAAGGCTGACTACGAAAGCCACCTTAGACCTTTCAGTGGGAAACAGGTCCGACATCATCTCCAGATGCAGGGAACATTGGGAAAGAAAGCCACGGCAAAACTTAGAGTCCCCATCAAATTTATCCGGCAAGGATAGGCGTAGCCCAGGAGCGGCCACTCGCTGCGGAGGAGGTGCAGGAGCTGGCGGCGGAGATGACTGCTGAAGCTGTGGTAGTAACTGTTGTAGCATCACGGTCAGTTGAGACAGCTGTTGGCCTTGTTGCGCTATCTGTTGTGACTGCTGGGCGACCACCGTGGTGAGGTCAGCGACAACTGGCAGAGGAACTTCAGCGGGATCCATGGCCGGATCTACTGTCACGATGCCGGCTGGCAGGTAGTGGATCCTCTGTGCCAGAGAGGGATTGGCGTGGACCGTGCTAGTGGACCGGTTCTAAGCCACTACTGGTTTTCACCAGAGCCCGCCGCAAAGCGGGATGGTCTTGCTGCGGCGGTAGTGACCAGGTCGTATCCACTAGCAACGGCTCACCTCTCTGGCTGCTGAAGATAGGCGCGGTACAAGGGAGTAGGCAGAAGCAAGGTCGGACGTAGCAGAAGGTCGGGGCAGGCAGCAAGGATCGTAGTCAGGGGCAACGGCAGAAGGTCTGGAAACACAGGCAAGGAACACACAAGGAACGCTTTCACTGGCACTAAGGCAACAAGATCCGGCAAGGGAGTGCAGGGGAAGTGAGGTGATATAGGGAAGTGCACAGGTGAACACACTAATTGGAACCACTGCGCCAATCAGCGGCGCAGTGGCCCTTTAAATCGCAGAGACCCGGCGCGCGCGCGCCCTAGGGAGCGGGGCCGCGCGCGCCGGGACAGAACAGACGGAGAGCGAGTCAGGTAGGGGAGCCGGGGTGCGCATCGCGAGCGGGCGCTACCCGCATCGCGAATCGCATCCCGGCTGGCAGCGGAATCGCAGCGCCCCGGGTCAGAGGACGTGACCGGAGCGCTGCAGCGGGGAGAGTGAAGCGAGCGCTCCGGGGAGGAGCGGGGACCCGGAGCGCTCGGCGTAACATATATATATATATATATATATATATATATATATATATATATATAAACCCCACAAAAGAAAATAACTCACGTCACTTACTGATATACTGCAGGAGGGACTCCAAAATGGCCGCTCTACAGGGTAAAATACGCGTCCTCTGTGGTGGTAAGTTCTGTGTAAAAGGCGCTGTGAACAGCTGATTTCAAAATTTGCGCCAAAATTACTAACAACTTGCACCAAATGATAAATGTCCACGAAAACCAAAGTGAAAAAAAAGGGTAAAAAGAAAATGTCAACAGGCAAAATTGATAAATAAAAAATTGATAATATGCATAGAAGTATTTTCTTCTACAGGTTTCGGGGCTACTGGTAGAGAAGAAGACAAAGTGATTCCTCAAAAGGGTTAATGGGGAATTCAGGCAAAAACTTTTTTTTATATATCAACTGGCTCCGGAAAGTTAAACAAATTTGTAAATGACTTCTATTAAAAAATCTTAATCCTTCCAATAGTTATTAGCTTCTGAAATTTTCTGTCTAACTGCTCAATGATGATGTCACATCCCGGGAGCTGTGCATGATGGGAGAATATCCCTATAGGAACTGCACAGCTCCCGGGACGTGAGTCATCAGAAAGCAGTTAGACAGAAAACAGCAACTCAACTTCAGAAGCTAATAACTATTGGAGGGATTAAGATTTTTTTAATAGAAGTAATTTACAAATCTGTTTAACTTTCCGGAGCCAGTTGATATATAAAAAAAAGTTTTTGCCTGGAATACCCCTTTAACCAGTGCTTCTTATTCAACAGATCACTGCTGGTTCGATTGCTGGGACCTCCATTGATCTGGAGACCGAGGGTCTCTAGTATCCAGTAAGAAATGTACAGCAGTCATGCTTGCACACTATTGCTCCATTTGTTCTCCGTGAGTAGATAAGGAATCAATAATGTCGGTGGTGCAACTACAACCCCTTTAAATAGAGGCGTAACTTGTACCTTTTGGGCACCGATGCAATATCTACAACAGGGCCCAATGTGCAAATTATAATACTGGCCTCTTATGGGGCAGATGTGCTTTGGGGCCACGTTAGATAGCTACCCCTGTACCCCCTTAAAGGGGTACTCTGCCCCTAGACATCTTACCCCCTATCCAAAGGAGAGGGGATAAGATGTGTGATCATGGGGGTCCCCAGTGGTGGGACCCCCGTGATCAGACAATGTATCCCCTATCCTTTGGATAGGGGATAAGATGTCTAGGGCGGAGCACCCCTTTAACCCCTTAAGGACGCAGGACGTAAATGTACGTCCTGGTGAGGTGGTACTTAACGCACCAGGACGTACATTTACGTCCTAAGCATAACCGCGGGCATCGGAGCGATGCCCGTGTCATGCGCGGCTGATCCCGGCTGCTGATCGCAGCCAGGGACCCGCCCGCCATTAACCCCTCAGGTGCCGGGATCAATACAGATCCCGGCATCTGCGGCAGTTCGCGATTGCGGGGATACGATCATTCATAACGCCGCACAGAGGTCCCCTCACCTTCCTCCGTGCGGCTCCCAGCGTCTCCTGCTCTGGTCTGAGATCGAGCAGACCAGAGCAGAAGATGACCGATAATACTGATCTGTTCTATGTCCTATACATAGAACAGATCAGTATTAGCAATCATGGTATTGCTATGAATAGTCCCCTATGGGGACTATTCAAGTGTAAAAAAAAATTTTAAAAAATTTAAAAGTAAAAGTAAAAAAAAAGTGAAAAATCCCCTCCCCCAATAAAAAAGTAAAACGTCAGTTTTTTCCTATTTTACCCCCAAAAAGCGTAAAAAACATTTTTTATAGACATATTTGGTATCGCCGCGTGCGTAAATGTCCGAACTATTAAAATAAAATGTTAATGATCCCGTATGGTGAACGGCGTGAACGAAAAAAAAAAAGTCCAAAATTCCTACTTTTTTAATACATTTTATTAAAAAAAAAATTATAAAAAATGTATTAAAAGTTTTTTATATGCAAATGTGGTATCAAAAAAAAGTACAGATCATGGCGCAAAAAATGAGCCCCCATACCGCCACTTATACGGAAAAATAAAAAAGTTAGAGGTCATCAAAACAAAGGGATTATAAACGTACTAATTTGGTTAAAAAGTTTATGATTTTTTTTAAGCGCAACAATAATATAAAAATATATAATCATGGGTATCATTTTAATCATATTGACCCTCAGAATAAAGAACACATGTCATTTTTACCATAAATTGTACGGCGTGAAAACAAAACCTTCCAAAATTAGCAAAATTGCATTTTTCGTTTTAATTTCCCCACAAAAATAGTGTTTTTTGGTTGCGCCATACATTTTATGATATAATGAGTGATGTCATTACAAAGGACAACTGGTCGCGCAAAAAACAAGCCCTCATACTAGTCTGTGGATGAAAATATAAAAGAGTTATGATTTTTAGAAGGCGAGGAGGAAAAAATGAAAACGTAAAAATTAAATTGTCTGAGTCCTTAAGGCCAAAATGGGCTGAGTCCTTAAGGGGTTAAGGGGGTACTCCACTGGAAAACATTATATATATTTTTTAAATCAACTGGTTCCAGAAAGTTAAACAGATTTGTAAATTACTTCTATTAAAAAATCGTCATCATTCCAGTACTTATCAGCTGCTGGTATGATCCACAGGAAGTTCTTTTCTTTTTGAAATTTCCTTTCTGTCTGACCACAGTGCTCTCTGCTGACACCTCTGTCCATTTTAGGAACTGTCCAGAGTAGAAGCAAATCCCCATAGCAAACCTCTCCTGCTCTGTATAGATAAGATGTATGATTGCAGGGGTCCTGCTGCAGGGGACCCCCGCGATCTCGGTGCAGCCTCCGGCATTCTGTGCCAGGCGCTGCCTCCAAGACGGGGACGTCACGGCCCCTCCCATAGAAATGAATGGAGGGGACATGATGTCATGTGCCCGTCTCGGAGGCAGCGCGCGACACAGAATGCCGGAGGCTGCACCGAGATGGCGGGGGTCCTTTGCAGCAGGGGATAAGATGTATAAAGCCGGAATACCCCTTTAAGTGTTTGGGAAAACAGGGGGTTCTAGTGACCCCCTTTTTGGTGGTTTAGTGTAAAGTAGATCCAAGCCCTGACACAATAATGAGTGGCACAAATCTTGCCGGAGACAGCCCTATATGAGGGTCACTTTATTGCCTGCCACTAGGTTCTATTTCTCATGGGTTGATCACACATATCCTTATAAGATTTGGCTTTGCATACAATGATAACAACTTGGGCTGGGCGGTATATATACCGGTTCATACCGTATACCGAAATTTTTGTGCTGCACGATATCAATTTTAACCCATACCGCAATACCGGTTTGGCCCCTCCCCCTCGGGAAGGAATGTATTATCAGTCCAGTGCTGCGCTGTCCCCACATCGGAGAACTAATCATATGTGACCTGCGAGCGCTGTTCTGCTCCCCCCCCCCCCTTTAATTAATTATCAGCCCAGCGCTGTCCCCATCAGGGTACTACTCACATGTCACCCGCATGCGCTGCCCTCCTCGTCCTGTTTGTTGCGGCCGCCGGCGCTGACACTCTAAACCAGTGGTCTCCAACCTGCGGACCTCCAGATGTTGCAAAACTACAACTCCCAGCATGCCCGGACAGCCGTTGGCTGTCCGGGCATGCTGGGAGTTGTAGTTTTGCAACATCTGGAGGTCCGCAGGTTGGAGACCACTGCTCTATACTGTGTGGTATCCCTATGCCCGGGCTGCAAAAAATAAACAAAATAAACTTTAACGCACCTACGTCGGCCTTACGCTGAGGATGTGAACATCGGACAGCCGTCAGCCTATCACCAGCCGCAGCGATGTTCCGCCTCGGCCGGTGATAGGCAGAGCCCACTGTCATGTAAGGAGCCGGCTTCTTACATGACAGTGGGCTCTGCCTATCACCGGACGAGGCGGAACATCGCTGCGGCTGGTGATAGGCTGACGGCTGTCCGACGTTCCCGTCCCCAGCGTAAGGCCGACATAGGTGCGTTAAAGTTTATTTTGTTTACCTTTGGCATAGGGATACCGCACAGTATGGAGTGTCAGCCCCGGCGGCCTCAACACACAGGACGAGGAGGGTAGCGCATGCGGGTGACATGTGAGTATTTACCCCGATGGGGATGTGGGCTGATAATTAATATGGGGGGGGGGGGGCTAGGAATTACCGTTATATACCGTGGAACCGCCAAAAGTTTAAAAAATAACATGATACACACATTTGGTCATACCGCCCAGCCCTAATAACTAGAGTTGAGCGAACTTACAGTAAATTCGATTTGTCACGAACTTCTCGGCTCGGCAGTTGATGACTTATCCTGCATAAATGAGTTCAGCTTTCCGGTGCTCCGGTGGGCTGGAAAAGGTGGAGACTCTTTCCTAGGACTGTATCCACCTTTTCCAGCCCACCGGAGCACCTGAAGGCGGAACTAATTTACGCAGGATAAGTCATCAACTGCCGAGCCGGGAAGTTTGTGCCGAATCGAATTTACTGTAAGTTCGCTCATCTCTACTAATAACAACAAAGATTATCATTCAATACATATTAGATGTGCACATGTTCTGCATAGGGGGGTGGCCCAAAGATTGATGTTCTCTTATTGGGACCAAGCCACCTCAGTCTGATGCTGGTGTTGACTATTATATATTGTAGATATAAATCATTTATTTGTGTCTTTGTCTTTTTTGGCAAAGCAGTTAAAAGAAACTCTATGGGTGGTCTGAAGTAAGACAACAACCGGGTGTGAACTGATACAGCAACTCCTCATGAAAACAGGTGATGTCTACACGTGCATTTCATAAGTCTCGACCACGAAACGGAGCATGATGTTCTATAAAGCCACAATGATACCTTAAAAGGAAAATTCTTTAGTAGAAATCATTTTGTTCTGTATTTTCTATATTTTCTAGAACCAATTTTTAAATCTACATAGAAACCTAGGTATAAAAGTATTATGGAAAATAGCATTAATATCCTAAATAAGCCCCCAAAAATTGATCAGTACAAACTTAAAGGGGTTCTCCACCATAAGGTGATTTTAGTAGGTACCTGGCAGACAGTAATGGACATGCTTAGGAAGGATCTGCGCTTGTCTTGGGGATAAATGGCTATGTTGTGAGATTACCATAACACTGTGGCTAGCTTTTTGTGAACTTGTATTTCCTGTTTGACTTTTCTTTTTTTTTTACTGCAAATCCCACAATTCCATTTTCCTCCCTCCCACACATCAGCCACCCCACCCATTAAAACATAAATGAGCTGCATCCATTCAAATCAGTGTGGTTTTCAATCAGGGTGCCTACGGCTGTTGCAGATTGATCTCTCTCCCACCAAGCGATCGCTCCACCCATTGAAGCGGACAGGCTCCCTGTCATCAGCGGACTAGTGATGTCAGGTCTCGGCTGCATTGCAAGCTGGGAAAAATCTGAGACAACAGTCATTTTGTATGCTGGTAAAAATAAATATTGGGGTGAAAATCACAGAAGAATTGTGAGAAAACCGTCACACACAGGTACAGACACTATATTATGAACTACACTAACTTCACAGCCCCTGTAGCATAGTCAAATAAAAAAGATTCCTGGAATACCCCTTTAAGCTCTATTAAGCAAAAAGAAGATGGTGTTACAGCAATGTATCCACAGCACCTCTCTTATCAATGTGGCTGTGTATGATACTGCAGCTCTTTGCCAGCTCATCCATATTCATGTGTCAGGACCAGGGCTGTTTGAAGGAATTTGGGGGCCCCAAGCAAAATAGACATGAGCCCCCCCCCCTCCTTCTTATTCCCCTCCCCTGTGTCCTTCTTACTCCCTCCTCCCCTTCCCCCTCCCCGTGTCCTTCCTATTCCCCTCCCCCGTGACCTTCTTAATCCCCCCCTCCCCCTCCCTGTGTCCTTCTTCCTCCCCCTCCCTATGTTTTTTTTACTCTTCTCCTCTGTTTTTATCCCCTCCCTACCCTACCTAAGTTCTCTAGCGTGGCCGAGCTCCTCTACCTCCTGGCTGTCACTCAGTGAGGCCGGGTACCACGTGGTACAGGAGATTCAGTTTCCTGTTCTCGGCCAGACTGAAAGGAAGTGAGCACTCAGTATACACTTCCTGTCCGTCCAGACGGGAACAGGAAACTGAATCTCCTGTTCCTGTACCGCGCGGTACCCGGCTGGACAGACAGCCAGGAGGAAGAGGAGCTCGGCCACACTACAGGGAAGGGGAGGAAAGTGGAGGAGCAAACTTCACGCAGTCCCGGATGACTGGAGATGCGGGGTGGAGGCTCGTGACATCATGGCCACACTCCCTCAATGCAAGTCTATGGGAGGGGGCATGACAGATGTCACGGCCCTCTCATAGACTTGCATTGAGGGGGCGTGGCCATTACATCACAAGTGAGGCATAGCCGTGATGTCACGAGCCTCCAGCACTGCACCCGATGCTCTAAACGAACGCCGGGTGCAGCAGAGAGAACGCGGAGGTCCCCAGCGGCGGGACCCCAGCAATCAGACATCTTATCCCCTATCCTTTGGATAGGGGATAAGATGTCTAGGGGCAGAGTACCCTTTGATCTATTATGGTCATGTTTAGTTTTTATTTTGCTCTGATCACATAATTTCAAATGAAAATGCCCTACCCATTGGAGTTCTAGTCTTGCAAAAGGAAGCGGGCGATGGTAGATGTGCAAGTGGGTGATAGATGTGCGGGCGGGTGGGAGAAAGGCTGTGGAGCGCTCCTCTGGCTGCACTCCACAGTCTCTCTTAGCAGCGGAGAGATGTGCAGAGAAACTGTGTCCCTGTCCCTTGAGAGAGGGTAGTGGGGATGGAGTTATTTTCAGCCCCAATTTGTACTATTTTTTGTATCACTATTCAAAAGAAAGTTGATAAGTAAGTTATGGGAAGTGTGCTGGGATCCCCATTGATCACAAGAATGGGGGGGTCCTGAATGTGAGTGCTTATCTTTTAATGAAGTGACTGTCGACTGTTAAATATAGCTGAGAACTGTACTTGACTATCTTTGTCAGTCCTATAGAATTTGAGTCCATACAGACAGGGGATCTTCTGTTCTTGTGATCAGTGGTGGTCCAAGCGCTCAGACCGGCCACCAACCAGACATCTTTTACCTTTGGGTGCTATAACATGGAGCAATTATCAGCCAAACAGGCCGATATCACCCCGTGTATTAGGGCCAGCAACAGCCAACAAACAAGTAAATGCACAGTCATTGGCTAATAGGGTCTTAACCCGTTAAAAATGTGTCAGCCGCACATCTCCCCATGAAAGAAGGGATGTGTGGCACACAACTTATGGCATAAAAAGGGCCACGTGAACGATCCAGCAATCATGTAATGCAGTGGAAAGGCCTGTATAGATGTCAGCATGACATTGGGCCATCTAATAGGGCCATAACTGAGGACAGGACCGAGGTAACTAGTCATCACGTCTCCGTGGCTTCTTACCGCCCTGCTGCCCCTGAGTGATGTGTATCTCCCTATTGATAGTGAGGGAGAGGAGTGTCACTCATCACTTGCAGGGTGGAGAGCAGCCGCAGGGACCCACCCTGGGTTACCCATCAGCAGTTTTAAACTATGATTTCTCTAAAACACCCGAGCATTTCAGAGTAGATCATTGGATGTCTGGATTGCTGTGCCTGCACCAGTTTTTTGCTGTGATTTGGGCAAATTCTCCTTTAACTGATAGTGAGGGGATATGCAACAACCCCCTAAAGGGGTTGTCCACCATAAGGTAATTTTAGTACTTACCTATCAAACAGTAATGGACATGCTTAAGAAGGATCTGTGCTTTTCTTGGGGCTAAACGGTTGTGTTCTGAATCAACCATAATGCTGTGACTATGTTTTTGTGAACTTGCTATTTCCTGTTGGAGTTCCCTCCCTCAAACTGCATGTCCTATAATTCCTTCTTTGTCAGTGTGAGGTCATTTTTCTTCCTCCCACACATCACCCACCCCACCCATTGAAACACACCTGTGCTCCCTTCAATGCAATAGACCAGTGTTTTCTAACCAGGGTACCCGCAGGCTGGCTGTCTCTGGCTCCCTCTTTCAGTTCCTAATCCTGCCCCCACTATTTGCGCTGCGCTCACGTGACCTGTGACTCCACGTCACTAAGACGTGGAGTTGAAGAAAATTAATATTCAAATAGTGGGGGCGGGATTAGGACCTGACAGAGCGAGGCAGAGGCAGCCAGCCAGCAGGGCCCCACCTCCAGCGCGCAACTCCCTGGATTGAGCAACGGAACTTCAAAAGTACAGATCTCAGGACCTACTGGATCAATTGAAATAAGTGACCCCTCTATGGAATCCTGTTCACCTGCACTATAACCCAGTGTATTAGTTTTTTCTTTAAGTAATGTCAATGATAGTCATGTGCACTAAACATCGTTAATAACTTTAAAATGAACCTGGATGTGTGATTCTTCCTTATAAAATGACTCTAACAGTGAATCACAACCAGGTGTTAGATGATAAAAATCACTCCTTTGTAGTGTAATGTTTTTATGTGTACCATGCTCTGTTTACAGTCTACTGAACCTTGTTTGCATTGTACTTTAATATGTCTGTTTATGGTAAAATTAGGCCTTTATTGTACACCCACTACAGTTCTCATTCTGCTCCAAGCGATATTGGAACATTTATTTTACTGTCTTTGTAAGTATCCCATATACAGTATCTTACATAAGTGAGTACACCCCTCAAAATGTTGTAAATATTGTGACGACACTGAAGAAATGCCCCTCTGCTACAATGTAAAGTAGTGAGTGCACGGCCTGTATAACAGTGTTTAAAGGGATATTCCAGGAAAAAACTTTTTTTTTTATCTATGTATATAAAACTCAATGTGTGTGTGTATGTATGTATATATGTATGTATGTGTGTATGTATGTGTGTATGTATGTATGTGTGTATGTATGTGTGTATGTATGTATGTATGTATGTGTGTATGTATGTGTGTATGTATGTATATATGTATGTATGTGTGTATGTATGTGTGTATGTATGTGTGTATGTATGTGTGTATGTATGTATGTATGTATGTGTGTATGTATGTGTGTATGTATGTGTGTATGTATGTATATATGTATGTATGTGTGTATGCATGTATGTATGTATGTATGTATGTATATATGTATGTATGTGTGTATGTATGTGTGTATGTATGTATGTATGTGTGTATGTATGTGTGTATGTATGTATGTATGTATGTATGTGTATATGTATGTGTGTATGTATGTGTGTATGTATGTATATATGTATGTATGTGTGTATGTATGTGTGTATGTATGTGTGTATGTATGTATATATGTATGTATGTGTGTATGTATGTGTGTATGTATGTGTGTATGTATGTATGTATGTATATATGTATGTATGTATGTGTGTATGTATGTATGTAAGTATATATGTATGTGTGTATGTATGTATGCATGTAAGTATATATGTATGTATGTAAGTATATATGTATGTGTGTATGTGTGTATGTATATATGTATGTGTGTATGTTCCACAAAAACTTTCAAACGGCTAAAGATATTAACATGAAACTTGGCACACATGTTACTTATATGTCAGCAACAAACATAGGATAGGTGATTTAACCCTTACTCACCCCCATTTGACAGGGGCGGGGCTTATGTTTAAAGTCCCATACAAGTCTATGGGAAATATATGTTACTGCATAACTTCCAAACGGCTGGAGATATTTCGATAATACTTGGTCACATGTTACTTATATATCCACTTAAAATATAGCATAGTTAATTTAATACTTAACTACCCCCATTTGTGAGGGTCAGGGTTTTTTTTTTTAAAGTCCCATGCAAATCAATGGGAAATGTATGTTCCCAGATAACTTATGTACGGCTGTAGATATTTCATTACCTGGTACATATATTACAGGTCGGGATATGAGGAAGGGATGGGAGGTCGGGATAGGAGGACAGGATATGAGGACGAGATATGAGGTCGGGATAGGAGGTCGGGTAGGAGCTCGGGATAGGATGTCGGAATAGGAGGTTGGGATAGTAGGATGGGATAGGAGGTCAAGATAGGAGGTCGAGATATGAGGATGGGAAAGGAGGTCGGGATAGGAGGTCGGGATAGGAGGACGGGATAGGAGGTCAAGATAGGAGGTCAGGATAGGATGTCAGGATAGGAGGTAGGGATAGGAGGACAAGATAGGAGGACAGGATATGAGGACAGGATAGGAGGTCTGGATAGGAAGTTGGGATAGGAGGTTGAGATAGGAGGACGGGATTGGAGGTCAAGATAGGAGGTCGAGATCCGCCGCTGAGGACCCCCCTGTGATCTTGGCTGCGGCACCCCAGACATCCGGTGCACGGAGTGAACATCGATGACTGGCGATGAGGGATGGAGGCTTGTGATGTCATGGTCATGCCCGCTCGTGATGTTATGGCCACGCCCCCTCAGTGCAAGTCTATAGGATTGGGCGTGTCGGCAGTCACAAGCCCTCCCATAGACTTGCATTGAGGGGGCATGGCCATGACGTAACGAGCCTCCGACGAAACACCCGACGCTCTAAATGAACGCCGGGTGCAGCAGGGAGATCTGAGGATCAGACAAAGGATAGGGGATAAGATGTTTAGGGGCAGAATACCACTTTAATGTCCAAACCTTGGCAACAAAAGGGAGTACAGCCCCCCCCAGTGTCATGTGACTTTTTGTGTTACAAGGTCTTAGGTGTGAATAGAGAGCAGGTGTGTTATCACTCTTTCACTTTCCAATACTGGTCACTGGAAGTAAAACATTGCACCTCATAGCAAAGAACTCTCTGAGGATCGGAAAAAAAGAATTGTAGCTCTGTATAAAGGCCTATAAAGGCTATAAGAAGATTGCCAAGACCATAAAATTTAGCTGCAGCCTGTTGGGCAAGACCATACAGCAGTTGCACAGGACTTGCACTCAGAACAGACCTCACCATGGTTGACCAAAGAAGCTGAGTGAAAGTGCTCAGTGTCATATCCAGAGGTTGTCTTTGGGAAATAGACCTATAAGTGCTGCCAGCATTGCTGCAGAGGTTGAAGGTGTGGGGGTTCAGCCTGTCAGTGCTCAGACCATATGCCGCATACTGAATTAAATTGGTCTGCATGGCTGTCATCCCAGAAGGAAGTCTCTTCTAAAGATCATGCACAAGAAAGGCCACAAACAGTTTACTGAAGACAAGCAGACTAAGGACATGGAGTACTGGAACCATGTCCTGTGGTCTGATGAGACCAAGATAAACTTATTTAATTCAGATGGTGTCAAGTGTGCATGACGGCAACCTGAGGATTTGTTTAAAGACAAGTGTGTCTTGTCTACAATCAAGCATGGTGCTGGGAGTGTTATGGTCTGGGGCTGCATGAGCACTGCTGGCACTGCGGTGATACAGATCATTGAGGGAACCATGAATGTCAACATGTCCTGTGACCTACTGAAGCAGAAGATGATCCCCTCTCTTTGGAGACTGGGTCACAGGGCAGTATTCCAACATGATGACAATCCCAAACACCTCCAAGACCACCACTGCCTTGCTAAAGAAGCGGAGGGTAAAGGAATGGATAGCCCAAGCATGTACCCAGACTGAAACCCTATTGAGCATCTGTGGGGCATCCTTAAAGGGGTATTCCGGTGCTTAAACATCTTATCCCCTATCCAAAGGATAGGGGATAAGATGCCTGATCGCAGGAGTCCCGCAGCTGGGGACCCCCTGGGATCATGCACGTGGCACTCCCTTTGTAATCAGTGCCCGGAGCGTGTTCGCTCCGGGTCTGATTATGGTCGACCGCAGGGCGGGCGGCGTGTGACGTCAAGCCTCCGCCCCTGTGTGATGTCACGCTCCGCCCCTCAATGCAAGCCTACGGGAGGGGGCGTGATAGATATCACGCCCCCTCCCGTCGGCTTGCATTGAGGGGCAGAGCGTGACGTCACACGGGGCGGAGGCGTGACGTCACACGCCGCCGGCCCTGCGGTCGCCGGTAATCAGTCCCGGAGCGAACACGCTCCGGGCACTGATTACAAAGGGGGTGCTGCATGCATGATCCCGGGGGTCCCCAGCTGCTGGACTCCCGCGATCAGGCATCTTATCCCCTAACCTTTGGATAGGGGATAAAATGTTTAAGCACCGGAGAACCCCTTTAAATGGAAGGTGGGGGAGCTCATGGTCTTTAACATCTGCCAGCTCTGTGACGTCATCATGGAAAAGTTGAAGAGGCCTCCAGTGGCAACCTGTGAAGCTCTGGGGAATTCCATGCCCAAGAAGCTTAAAGGGGCATTCCGGCTTTATACATCTACACAGCATTCTGTGCCGGGCGCTGCCTCTAAGGTGGGGGACGTGACGTTGGGCCACGACCCTCCGTTCATGTCTTATTAAGACAATATATTGAACAGAGCAGATTATAAGATTAAGTTATATAATTACATTCATTTGCTATTTAGTGTTTCAGTCATCAATTGGGGGCAGATGTACTGTTGAAACAGGGTTTGTAGGGTGCCATTCAGATCCATCCTATGGCATATCATGCAAAACATTGTGACTTCTGTTATAAAGGAAGGATCTAACACTATAAGTAAGCTCACATTGGGTAAGCTTCTGTGACATCGCATCACAATTGTTTCCATTATGTAAGCTATTATAACATCACAAGTGGGTTTCAGTCAATAAAGCTAATGGGGCATCACAACTGTTTTAGTCCGGTAAGCTATTGCAACTTTACATGTAGGTTTGAACCAGATAAACAGCTGTGACATCACAAGAAGATTTATAGAGTACCTCTCATGATCTTGTAAAATGTTATAATCCTCCCAGTTCCCTGCCCCCATCATGATAAACCACCCTCTGCCTTTATTTTTTTTTTTTTTTTTAGTTTTCTACCTTGATATTGCTCTGTATTTTCTGCTCATTCTCAGTCAGATCCACAGACTGGGAAGGGGCGTTCCCCAGCAGGCTGTGACATCATCTGAAGCCCTACAGGGGAGAACTTCTTCCCTCACTCTGCTACACACAGCCCAGAGCAGTTCAGTGTGAGATGAGCTATGATTGTCTCGAGCTGAATCCCCCCCCCCCCCCCCCTCAGCACTCCAGACTGCATTTCCTGATTTTGGACTTCTGCTAAGCCAGCAGGAGTCCAAAGTCTGTGCAAAAGATGGGAGAAAATGTGCTCTGGACAAGTAGGGAGACACCTAGTGGCAGCTTTTTTTAAACACAAATAAAACATAGAAAACTTCATTTTTTTAACCGTTTAATGATTCAAGACAATTTTCATTTTTGCGCTTTCGTTTTTTTTCCTCCTCCCCTTCTAAAAATCATAAAACTTTCAATTTTGCATCTACAGACCCATATAAGGGCTTTTTTTTTTTTGCATCACCAATTGTACTTTGTAATGACATCACTTATTTTATAACATAATCGTCGGGAAAACACACAAAAAAAATATTTGTGGGATGAAATAAAAAAAATAATGCCATTTTGCAACTTTTGGGGGATTTCGTTTCTACGCAGTGCATTTTTTGTCAAAATGGCACATCATCTTTATTTTGTAGGTCCATATAGTTACAAGGATACCAAATTCATGTAGGTTTTATTTTATTTAACTACTTTAGAAGTTTGTTTAAAATTATCATCTTCTGACCCCTATAACTTTCTTATTTTTCCACATATCGGCTATATGAGGGCTAATTTTTTGCGTTGTGGTCTGTAGTTTTTATCGGTACCATTTTTGTTTTGATGGGACTTTTTGATAGCTTTTTATTAATATTTTTATGGCACCGTATATGAAGTGACCAAAAATGCACAATTTTGGACTTTGGTATTTTTTATGTGTACGCCATCGACCGTGCAGTTTAGTTAACTTTATATTTTAATAGTTTGGACATTTACACAAACGGCAGTACCACATATGATTATTTTTATTCTTTATTACATAATTTTATTTGAAAAATGGGAAAAAGGGGGGTGATTTAAACTTTTAATACAGAAGGGGTTAATTTACTTTTATTAACTTTTTTTTCCTAGCCCCTATAAAGGACTTCAACATATGCTGATCAATGCTATGCCAGTGATCAGTGTGGAGTGTGACGAGGAGAAAGGTGAGGACCCTCCTGTCGTCCAATAAGCTGATTGTGACAATCCAATTATGTCGCGATAGTCCCAATCAGCTCCGCTGGGCTGCCGAAGTGCTTTTGGTTTAGTTTTAGATGCCGCGGTCAACTTTGATTGCGGCATCTAAAGGGTTATTGCCCAGCATCGGCCCCACCGGCCGTGCCCGGCATTAGCCGTGGGTCCTGGCTGTCCTTAGCAACCGGGACCCACTGGGTTTGACCCACTCTCCGCTGGTGAAAATGATTTAAACCCCGTTAACAGGATCAGAGCGTACAGGTATGCCCTGAGTACTCAAAGATTTGGGAACGGGGCGAACGCGTATGCCCTGCGTCCCCAAGGTGTTAAACAAAGTACATGAAAAAGATTTTTTATTTACCGTAAGGAGTTTTTGTTTTAATGATAGTGACTATTTAAGTAATTTTGTGATGTCACTAAAGAGCTTTGAGTGCCACAGCATGACTCAGCTCCTCTCCTCCCAGCCTCTTCTTGATTGTAATCCAAGCCCTATACATCAATCAAGGAAGGTCTGGGAGATTGGGGTGAGCAAGGAAGCATGGCAGGCTGTGGCCCTTTAGCAGTCAGCCCTGCCTCTTTGACACTTGCCAGTGAAATAAGTTTGACAAACACCATCAGCTCCAGTAAAGGTACAGTTTGCTTTTATACCCTAACAGCTATCCTCCGGTGTCTGCAGCTCTTAGCAATAAATACCCATCCCCAGAGAACCCTACTATGACATCACAACCAAGTTTCTGCCAGCTAAGCTTCTGTGACATCACAGGTGTCTTAATTTAAATGTCATGAGCTGCTGTGACATCACAACTATTTAAAGAGGTGCTTCGCCCACAGACATCCAAAGGAAAGGGGATAAGATTACTGTTTGCTGGGGTCCTGTGGATGAGACCCCCCCCCAGCGATCTCCGTCCAGTGCCCCTGCCGCACCTGGCATTCTAAAGATGATGTTTAGAACGCTGGGTATTGGTGGCCGGTGACATGACATCACGCCACACCCCCTCGATTCATGTCTATTGGAGGGGCGTGAAGGCCGTCCCATAGACATGAATGGAGGGGGCGGGGTGTGACATCACAAGGGGGTGTGATGTGACGTCACGTCTCTGGCCGCCCAAACCCAGCGTTCTAAACATCCTGTTTAGAATGCCGGGTGTGGCAGGGGTGCTGCACAGAGATCGATGGGGTCCCAGCCCCAGAACCCTGCAGTCAGACATCTTATCCCCTATCCAAAGGACATCTTATCCCCTATCCAAGACGTCTGTGGGCGGAGTACCCCTTTAGGACATGGGGACACAACTAGTTTTGGTCCAGTAAGCTATCCTAATAGTATAAAAGAGGCGTGACATCACAATTAGGTTTCAGGGGTCAGTCCCTAGTTCATTATGAGGTGATATTTTATACAGGGTTGTTATAACCCCAGTATGTGGAGGAGATGGACTTTCCATTATTATTTCATGATATTGTCGAGGATTTTTGTATTTTAGGAATAGATTAACACTTCCAGAATGTCATAATAGAGATTCAGAAAAAAAAAAAAATAAATAACAGGTTATTACAGTATATTACGTAGATCAAAATAGTGCGTTACTCATAATAAGATAATCCTGTTTTACTAGGATGCGAATGAATGTAGAAAACACTACTGGCTCCTGTGGGCCATGAGCAATGGGACAGATATGTGTGAGGGACTCCGTCATCCCATGATGGCTTATGATGTGCGGGATGATGTGAGAAGCAGGAATTACTGGCACAGGATCTCACCTACCATGGTGTGTGGAGATGTTTTACAAGGCACATAAAACGGAGGCTGTCATGACAGAGTTGTCCATTTTTTGCAGAGTTATTAAGATATGACTGTAAATGAGCATTCAATGTTCTTATGGCTTGAAAATGATGAGTGACAATTTATATGCTTGTTTTTCTCTTTACTGAAGACCGACCACACCAAACACAGGGATTTTTAATAGTGGTGTAAAAAGGGGCGACATACAGAAATTCGAACTCCAAAAACATGCTCCATCACTGAGCTACTGTTCAACCCTCTACTCAATCCTTACATAGTTACATAGTTAGTATTGTTGAAAAAAGACATACGTCCATCAAGTCCAACCAGGTAATTGAAGTGAAGGGTGTAAGGGGATAAGGGGAAGGGATGTAGTTTTATAATTCTGCATAAGCATTAATGTTATTTTGTTCCATGAATGTATCTAACCCTGTTTTAAAGCTGTTAATTGTTCCTGCTGTGACCAGTTCCTGAGGTAGACCGTTCCACAAATTCACAGTCCTCACGGTAAAGAAGGCGTGTCGCCCCTTTAGACTAAACCTTTTCTTCTCCAGACGGAGGGAGTGCCCCCTCGTCCTTTGGGGGGGGGGGGGTTAACCTGGAAGAGTTTTTCTCCATATTTTTTGTATGGTCCACTTATATACTTATATACGTTTATCATATCCCCCCTTAAACATCTCTTCTCAAGACTAAACAATTGTAACTCCTTTAATCGCTCCTCCTTTAATCCTTCAAAACAATACAACTATATGTAATTCCTAAGGATACCCATACACCGGCATATATTATTTGTCTGACACCTATCTATTACCATCTCCCCCACCCTTAGACAAAAATGAACATCTTAGCCTAATGTTTGTGTGCTCTGTATGGAAAGAAAAGAGAAGGAGGCTTGTCTCTCTTACACTCAACCTGGCTCTCTTTTTTTGGTAGAAAGCAGCCACATTTTTCTTGTTCTGAACAACCCTTTAAAGGGGTACTCCGCCCCTAGACATCTCTTCCCCTATCCAAAGCATAGGGGATAAGATGTCTGATTGCGGGGGTCTCGCCGCTTAGAGCGGCGGGTGCATCGCCGGAGGCTCATGAAGTCATAGTCACGCCTTGCTCGTGATGTCAAGGTCACGCTCTCAATGAATGTCTATGAGAGGGGGCGTGGTTTACTATTTTGTTCCTGTTAAAGTCTTAAGGGCCTACATACTGTGAAAGGCCAGCCAAAAGTACACACCGGCTGGTGTTGTACACAAATACTGTTTTAAGCGTACTGGAGCGAATTGTCCTCCCCTCATAAGTTCATACCACATACCTATATATAAGTAGTGTACTATTTTGTTCCTGATAAATTCTTAAGGGCCTAGATACTGTGAAAGGCCAGCAAAAAGTAGACACCGGCTGGTGTTGTACACAAATACTGTTTTAAGCTTAGTGGAGCGCATTGTACTCTCCTCATATATGCACTATGTCAGGCAGAGAAATGCCAGGACATGCTCAGAGGAGTGGCAGAGGCCTAAGTTCATCAGGCAGAGGTCGCAGTAGACTAGGGGCGAGTGGCAGCAGGAGTCACAGTGACAGGCCTGAGCTCCCGGTATCAGCTACCGGTCGTGTCTCGACCAGTAACCCATCTGCCGTCATCGATTGGTTAACATGGTCATCCACTTCATCACAAGTGACATCTGATACCCCCAATCAACAGTTGGTGGGTTTCTCTGACACAACCCTCAGTTGGCATGGCCCGGAAGCAGTCCCTGTCCTCCCATTGCCTCTGTCCTATGCTGTTCCATCCCCCACAGAAGTATCTTATGCTGTGGGTTCAGCTCTACTATTTAGTGAGGCCGATCAAGAGGACAGTCAGCAGCTACTGACCAGCCAAGAAGTGGAGGAGATATCCGCCGCTTCCTCCCCTAGGCGGGCAAGTAGTGATGAGGAGAGTGGCTTGGGAGGTGGTGTTGCAATGGTTCAGGGTCCTAAAGCAGACACTATTGAGGAACCTGAGGAGGACATCAGGGACGTGCAGACACAACTTGATGATGATAAAGCCGATTGCACTTGGGAGCCAGGTGCAGAAGGGGCTTCATCATCATCAGGAGAAGATTGTTGCAGGTTGCCCATGAGGCAGCAACTGAGCCAGCAAGGTGGTAGCATGGTTGGCAGTCAGCATTGTGGCAGAGGTGAAAAGTCTGGATCCAAACATGCCAGGGTAGACCACCTGCTTCGCGGAAGCCTACCTTCCTGGGAGGTAGTGGAACAGGGGTTCCTGGAATCGGCGGCAGTAGCAGTCAATTAATGTGGACTGTTGGGGGCAAAATCAGCTACTCGGCGGTGTGGCAATTTTTCACGAAGCATCTGGAGGAGGTTAACATGGCCACATGCAAGATGTGTCAGCAGAATGTGAAGCTTTGCCGGGGTCCCAATGTTGGCACCACGGCCCTGCGTTAACATATGCAGCATCCCCATACAGCGGCCTGGGAGAACAGTGGCTCCGATGTGGTTGTCCAGCTTGCTGCATCACCCAGTGGCAGCAAGTGGCCGCTCCCTGTTTCAGCCAGCCAAGGCTCCACCACCTCAGCCGAAGGGTACTGTGTGTCATACTCATCTTCTGTCACTCCAGATGCTCCTGCTCCTCCTAATTCCGCCAGCAATCCATCGGCGAAGCCATATCCAAGAGACAACAGTGTGCACCCACTCTGCACTCTGCACCTTTCAGAGAACTGATGCCTTGTGCCAAGCTGAGGCGGAGAGTCCCAAGCCTTCATTTATTTGCAAAGAAGGCAGTACCAGCCCTTCAAAATTTTGTGGAACAGAAGGTGGGTCAGTCCTTGGTCAGGGGCAATACATGTCCTTTACGGCTCACTGTGTGAATGTGGTGTGACAGTGTGTGATTCCACCTCCTCATCCTCCACTGCATGGACAAGTCTCAGTGCCCCTCAGCATACAATGCGTGCAGGGTACGGCGGTGTCACGCTGTTCTTCACATGGTTTGCCTTGGCGAACGGAGTCACACAGGGGAGGAACTGCTAAAAGTCATTCATGAAGAAATTGAATCGTGGCTTACTCCACGAAAACTGGAAATGGGAACCATGGTGACCGACAACAGGAGGAAAATCTTGCCGGCGCTGCGACAAGGAAGCCTGAGCCATGCGTTTGCTCAGGCCCTTTGAGGAAGCCACATTATTAGTCAGAGCCCAGGATTACAGGATGAACGACATCATTCCACTGCTTCATCTACTAAGACATGTGTTGGAAACACTTGCTGGTCAGGGCACTGGAGACGTGGCGCTTACATCTCACGGCCACATGAGCCTATGGTGGCTGAACTGCAGGAGGAGGAAGAGGGGGAGGGGCACAGTAGAGTACAGTTTAGGTTTCGCAAGATGGCCGGTGTTTCTAGTCATTTGACAGGAGAGGAGGAGCAGGAGCAGATAGAGGATCTAGAGGGTTATGAGGAAGGCGAGACAAAGGACCCAGACACACCGTGGCAGTATGCAGTGGAGATGGACGCAGGGAGACCCCCTCCAGTCACTTGCAAAAATGGCACGATGCATGCTCAGTTGCTTGCGTAGTGACCGCTGAATTGTCACCATTCGACAGCGGGATGACTGCTGGCTCTCCACCTTATTGGACCCTCGCTACCGCCACAAAATGGGGGCCTTTTTTACACCCACTGAGAGGGAGGACAAACTGACCTACTACAGAGACATTCTATGTAGTCAGTTGGCTGATGCCTATATGCGCCATCGTCCATCCTCTCATAGGTCTGACTCAGGGGGCCCTCTGCGCTCACCTTCCACTTCCATGGCTGCTGGGGAGGGGTGGGGTGGCAGGAGCAGTACCAGCTCCATCAGCAGCAGCCTAAGTCTACAGTCGCTGATGAGTAGCTTTCTTCACCCGCCTAGTGAAGCAACTCATCAGCAGCAGGTAGACCTGGAGCAGAAACTGATCCAGCAGGTGGTGGCATACCTTGACATGACCATGCCAACACACCTTGAAGATCGGCTGGACTTCTGGGCAGCCAAACTTGATTTGTGGCCGCAACTATCACAGTTTGCCCTGAAAAAGCTGTCCTGCCCGGCCAGTAGTGTGCCATAAGAGTGGGTGTTTAGTGCGGCGGGGGCCATAGTCACCCCAAGGAGAACTCTTCTGTCCACGAAAAATGTGGAGAAACTGACCTTTGTGAAGATGAATCAGGGATGGATCAGCCAGGATTTCCACCCACCAATGCCTGATGCCTCAGAGTAGATTGACCATGGTGCCACATCAACACTTCACAAATATGGATAGTGCAAAACAAATTTAAGGTGCTGCTCCCCAGTTACAAACATTCCTCCGCATCAGATCTCACGTAAGTATTGAGGATATGCATTAGCTAGAACTTTACTTTTAATAATATGTTTATTATTAACTTCCCCGTAATTACGTTTCCCCGTAAGCTTAATAACTTCCCCTGTAAGGCCCTACATGGACAGAGGTGTCAGCAGAGAGCACTGTGGTCAGACAGGAAAGAACAACACAACTTCCTCTGGAACACACAACAGCTGATAAGTACTGGAAGGATTAAGATTTTTTAATAAAAGTAATTTACAAATCTGTTTAACTTTCTGGCGCCAGTTGATTTGAAATAAAAATTGTCTTCCACCGGAGTTTTCCACCCTTTAATACACTTTCTATATACTTGCCTTTAGAATGTGAGTAAATAAGGAGGATAGATTGTATGCTCTACAGATGATAACAATGGATGGAAATGATAATAGTCTATAAGGATGTAAGGGTAAATGTAAAAAATTTAAATATAGATATTTCATCTACTGTTGGATTCAGTGTACAGCCATTTAATTATCTGGAAAGATTTTAGTGTTGAGGCTTGAAATTATACTGTAAAGTGAAATAAATAATTTACCCTATTTTTCGCTCTATAGGACGCACCGGCATATAAGACGCACCCATTTTTAAAGGTGCAAAATCTAGAAAAAAAAGATTCTGCACCCAACAGTGATCTTCAACCTGCAGACCTCCAGATGTTGCAAAACTACAACTCCCAGCATGCCCGGACAGCCGTTGGCTGTCCGGGCATGCTGGGAGTTGTAGTTTTGCAACTTCTGGAGGTCCGCAGGTTGAAGACCACTGGATAGGCGGTAATACTCACATGTCTTCTTCCCCGGGATCCACGCTCTCCGTCGCCGCCATCACGTAACTACGCACGCCGCGCCTATTGGATGACGGGATGGTGTGCACGACGACGTGATGACGTCGAAGGAGAGCGCCGGCCATGCAGGGGATCCCGGCACGGAGCAGACACCGAGGAGGCAGGTAAGGTCCCTCCCAGTGTCCTGTAAGCTGTTCGGGACGCCGCAATTTCACCGTGGCGGTCCCGAACAGCCCGACTGAACTTTCCCTTCAGACGCGGCGGTCAGCTTTGATCGCCGTGTCTGAAGGGTTAATACAGGGCATCACCGCGATCGGTGATGTCCTATATTAGCCGCGGGTCCCGGCCGTTGATGGCTGCAGGGACCGCCGCGATAGGGGTGTATTTGCCGTATAAGACGCACCAACTCCCCCCCCCCCCAGTTTTGTGGAAGAAAAAGT
This sequence comes from Hyla sarda, assembly GCF_029499605.1. Classification (NCBI taxonomy): domain Eukaryota; kingdom Metazoa; phylum Chordata; class Amphibia; order Anura; family Hylidae; genus Hyla; species Hyla sarda. The sequence continues at coordinate 23,072,164 of NC_079200.1, forward strand.
GCGTCTTATACGGCAAAAAATACGGTATATCCTGAGTTAAACACAGGTCCTGTGTGCCCGACAGCTAATTCTACAAAACAGGCAGGTCCCTCATCTCTTATTTATAGGGTGGCATGTGTGATTGTAGGTGGGCATGATGGGTCATTTACACTCAAACTATACAAACTATAGAGGTAGGCTTAGTCTGAGGTAAAGAGGTGATCACCTGAAGAGGTACGGCTGCTTATGTTGACTGGTATTACTTAAAACGTACCCGTCAGATCTAACAAAAAAACATGTTTTTAATATATCACTCAGTACCTAATCCTGACCATGCACATCTAATTTTTATGTGTCTAGCACCTTTATTTATTTTTTTATTACACTTTTAATTTAGCTCACTAGTCTGAATTCCTATCAAAGGGAGGGGGCGTGGCCTCACTGTGCAGGTCTCCGCCCCCTCCCTCAGGATGCTGTCTGCTCACATCTCCCCTAGCATTAGCAAAACTACAACTCCCAGCATGTCCTCACTGACAGTAGCAGGACACAAGCTGACAGTGGGAGGAGCCCTGCACTCACAGCTGTCAATCAAGGAAGTGTGTCCATGACATAGGGGATGACTCATGGACACAGCAGGACTAGTATGTGTCCAAGCAGGCAGGGGGGGCAGTTGTTTGACTGGCTTTTTCAGTATGAAATACTGAACATTTTCTAATGAAAGCAATTGCAAAACTTATTGGTTATACATGCTTTACAACATATCAAAAGTTTTTGTATCCGACAGTGCCCATTTAAGGGCAAATTCAGATGTTCAGTAGGAGAGAAGACAATAAAGCCAAAGATTAAACTTAGCAGAGTTAAAGAAGCACTCTTGAAAAAAATATATATACTCTATGGGGGGAGATTTATCAAACCTGTTTAGAGGAAGAGTGGTGCAGTTGCCCATAGCAACCAATCAGATTGCTTCTTAAATTTTTCACAGGCCTCCCTTAAGGACCAGGCCCATTTTGGCTTTAAGGACCAGGACAATTTTATTTTAGCATTTTTGTTTTTTCCTCCTCATCTTCTATAAATCATAACTCTTTTATATTTCCATCCACAGACCCATATGAGAGCTTGTTTTTCGGGACACCAATTTTACTTTGTAATGACATCACTTATTTTACCATAAAATGTACGTCATTTTTTTACCATAAAATGTACGGAAAATGATAGCAGCCTGGACCTGCCGCGCATGACGAGATCACCGGCCCGGTGCTCACGGTCATGACGAAGCATAAATGTATGTCATAGTGCGTTAAGTACCCCGGCACCATGACGTACATTTATGTCCATTGTCATTAAGGGGTTAAAAATGAAAGAAGCATGCTGATTGGTTGCTATGGGCAACTGCACCACTCTTCCTCTGCACTGGTTTTGATAAATCTCCCCCATATGTGATGTCTCCAGCAAGGGCCAATGTGGAGGTGCATGACACAGGGATTTAGAAAACATCAGGGAATCTCTGGGTAGTTCCAATAAAGTGATGGTATATGGCTAGGATGATGGGACTTTGTGACTAGTACTGAGAACAAAGGGACTGCAGTAATGATTTAGAGATGTGTCCCTTTATTAGGACCCTTTTCCATAGGCCAATAATCAGATGAATAAACGTTCATGGAAACAATTGCCACGTGTATTACCTGATGAACAAGAAGAGGCTGATTTGTCTCTTGTACAGCCAATAAAATCATTGTCATTGGCCTTATGGGCCACCCCAACTATTCAGTGATTCTTCATGTGGCCCAGTTAAGGCTCAGTAAATGAATGCTGATCACCGAGATCATTGCCCATTATGGGGGGGGGGGGGGGGAAGGGGTCTCCACCAGCCTGTCTAAATGGCCCTTAAAGGGGTACTCCACCCCTAGACATCTTATCCCCTATCCAAAGAATAGGGAATAAGTTGTCTGATCATGGGGGTCCCGCCGCTGGGGACCCCCGCGATCTTGGCTGTGGCACCCCAGACTTTCGATTTCCACAACCACATGTGATGGTGCCAAACGTGGCACCTCTCCACCCTTCTTGTAGCACAGGGCTCCCAAGCCAAGCCTAAGCACAACACACCCTATTAGCATGGCATCCAGAACAGAAGCTTTCCTAATGTCTTGTGGTTCAACCACAATGAAGCACAACTGTCAGCTATTACATAAATCAACATAAACAACTATAGATATACATATACATATATATATATATATATATATATATATATATATATATATATATACTGTATCTCAAAATGTGTAGTATGTATTCATGTAAGTATTTATGTACTGTATGTTTCAGTATAACTTCCAAACGGCTTGAGATATTTCAGCTGATACACTTGTTACTTATATGTCAACTAAAAATAATAGAGTTAAATTAACCCTAACCCACTCCCATTTGCGAGGGTGGGGTGTGTGTCTGAAGTCCCATGCAAGTCTATGGGACCTCTGATGCATCTTCTGTCCAGCAGGCAGGTGCAGAGAATAGTTAGTGCGAGGGTTGGGATATGAGGTCTAAATATGAGGACAGGATATGAGGTCAAGATATGAGGTGAGGATATGAGGTCAGGATAGGATATGAGGATGGGATATGAGGTCTAAATATGAGGACAGGATATGAGGTCAAGATATGAGGTCAGGATATGAGGTCAGGATAGGATATGAGGATGGGATATGAGGTCTAAATATGAGGACAGGATATGAGGTCTAAATATGAGAACAAGATATGAGGTCAAAATATGAGGATGGGATATGAGGTCAAGCTATAAGGTCAGGATATGAGAATGGGATATGAGGACAGGATATGAAGTCAGTATATGAGGATAGGAAATGAGGTTGGGATATAGGGGGCATGAGGACAGAATGTGAGGATGGGATATAAGGATTAGTGTTGCTCGCGAATATTCGCAATGCGAATATTATTCACTAATATCGCATATTCGCGAATTCGCGAATTTCGCGAATATAGCGCTATATATTCGTAATTACGAATATTCGTTTTTTTTTTTTCACAGTACTCATCACAGTGATCATCCCTCTCTGCTTCCAGCTTGTGTGGTGTAAAGAAGGCTGTAATACCACTGTATGAGACTGGCGTGCGAAAATTCGCATATGCCAAAATTAGCATATGTTAATATTCGCATATGCGAATTGTCACATATGTTAATTTTCGCATACGCGTATTTTCGCATATGCGAAAATAAAACGAGAATATAACGAATATGCGAATATTCGCGAATATATGACGAATATTCGTCCATATATTCGCGAATATTCGCGAATTCGAATATGGCCTATGCCGCTCAACACTAATAAGGATGCAACATGAGGATAGTATATGAGGATAGAACATAAGGACGGGATATGAGGTCAGCATACAAGGATTTGACGTGAGTACAAGATTTGAGGACAGGATATGAGGACGAGACATGAGGACGGGATATAAGATCAGGATCAGAGGGAGACAAGATATAACAACAAGATGTGGACAGGATATGAGGATGGGCTATGAGGACGGGATATAAAGTGGGGATCAGAGGGCGGGATATGAAGACGATATATAAGGACAAGATATGAGGACAGGATATGAGAATGGGCTATGAGGACGGGATATAAAGTGGGGATCAGAGGGTGGGATATGACGACGATATATAAGGACAAGACATGAGGACAAGATGTGTGAGGACAGGATATGAGGATGGGCTATGAGGACGGGATATAAAGTGGGGATCAGAGGGTGGGATATGACGACAGGATATGAAGACGATATATAAGGACAAGATATGAGGACAAGATGTGAGGACAGGATATGAGGATGGGATATGATGTTAGGTTATGAGGACAGGATATAAAGTCAGGATCAGAGGATGTGATTTCGGGATATAAGCATGAAAGAGTTAATTGAACTACTGCTGGAGAAATCTGGGCAGTCTATTCCTTGCCTCCCTTAAACACGTCCATATAGAGTATTTACAATACAACAATGAAGCACATTAACATAAGCATTGCTATAAAAAATAATGCTCATGATTTAATGCTAGAAAGTTTTAAAGAGTCCACTACTGACAGACGAAATGCAGGTACAGGTGCATGGGAATCGCTATAAAATCTAATTGTCACATGACAAATTTTACAAGTTACACATGTTTTCTAGAGCTCTGTCCAAACAAGCTCGAGTTTTCTTACATAAATTCTTACACACTGAACGTAGTGAAATTGTAAAATGGCGCAGTTTAATCACATGATCTACCTAGCAATTACTCCATAGTTCCTATAGATACAAACCATCCTAATGTAAACAAATCTGAAGTCATCCTATTCAATGCTTTCGATTATATAACATTTTGTTTTGTAGTGATGTCTGACATTTCCCAGGCTTAGGCTCGGTTCGCACTATGATTTCACAGTACGCTGCATGTCTATGTCATCAACCTGTCAACACGTGATAAGTACATGTATACATGAACGTACTGGCATGGGTCCTGTTACTAGTTACTATGTTCGGGTTATGTCCTGAACGAATATATGTATCGTCTGGGATGCAAAAGCAGTGACCGCAACTGGACCCACAGAAGAAGAGGGGCACGTCTGGTGATTTTGGACACATGTCCCAAATCTTAGACCGAGCTTGACTTTCAACTGTGTATGCATCTTCAGTAGGCACACATAGTTGCATTGTTCTATCACCTCAGCCAGGGGGCCTACTACTCAAAGGGGCCAATGTGGGGGCCTATTACTATATGGAGGCAGAATGTGAATCTATTACTATATAGGGGCAGTATGGAGGTCTGTTACTGTATAAGAGGGCAGTATGAGTGTCTACTACTAAATGGGAGCGGTATGGGAGCCTACTACTATGTAGGGGCAGAGAGGATGAGCTGTGGGAGAAGCAGAGTGACAGGGGCTATGGGTAAATGATGGGATAGGGGAGTGATATTTTTTTCCTATGGGGCTTCGACTATATAGGGCACTATCAGGGTCTAATACTACATCAAGGCAGTATGGGGCCTACTATTTAAAGAGACCAATATATACTATATAGGGGCAGAGAGGATGAGCTATGGGAGAAGCAGAGTGACAGAAGCTATGGGGAAATGATGGGATAGGGGAGTGATATTTTTTTCTATGGGGCTACTACTATATAGGGCACTATCAGGGTCTAATACTGCATCAAGGCAGTATGGGGGCCTACTATTTAAAGAGACCAATATGGGGGCCTATTACTATATGGAAGCAATATATTGACCGATTACTATATAGGTGCAGCATGGAGGCTTCTACTAAATGAGGGGGCAGTATGAGGGTCTACTACTAAATGGGGACAATATGGGAGCCTTCTACTTTATGGGGGCAGTAATGGGGGCATAATAATATGCATGGAGAGTTTGTAAAGAGGTGGAGATTGTGCTGGAGAAAGAAGATTAACATTTTGGCCCGTAGAAGTTTTTATGGTGGTCTGGGCACATTAGAGAAAAAAAAAGTAAACATCTCCAGTCAGAAAAGACATCACATGATATCACGTGAGTCAGTGGATGTAGCTGCACTGTAATCACTTATACGGTCTGCAGGGCGCTAGCGCACATGTGGTATCTTGTCACTGTATGTGGGAATATTGGTCTTTATGTAGTGGATTTAATTCAGTACTCCACTACACAGAAGGAAGGTTTTTCGTCTGAGGGATGACGAAGTTTCGGATGAGGGAGCTTCGGACGACGGAGGAGGGAGTTGAGGCTGACACCTGTTGGAGATTGGTCCGATAGAGGAGGCGGGACGCTGTTTTGCCTGACGGAGTTATGGCTGACGACTGATGATGTCCTAAAATTGACACCGTACACCCGATACTACCCAATACTGTCACCACTGATTGGACAATGTCAAACTGTGTAGGGACAGACTCATTGGACTAGGAGAATGGTAATATATTTATGAATATGCAGTAGGAATAATAGAGGAATGATGCAATGAAGACTGGTTAGCCAAAAATGCTTCAGAATTGTTACTGCATGAGGAATACAAGTATTTACTACGACAGACATGTCAGGAATGTTGACGGCTCCTCTTGAAACCCGCCACAACCTTACCGTCTAATTTTACAGTGTAGAACCCAAACCTGAGTCCTACTAAATGCCTACCAAGAGCCTTTTAATGCCACCATGTAATATTTTGATTGTTTCTCTATTTTTGTTGCTCCTTTACATACTTCTTCAGCTGCCACTTGGCATTGAGAGCTGCTTCGTAACTGGTAAAACTTACACTAAAATATCTGACTTTTTCTGTTATCTTTACTATGACTTCCTCTTTCACGCACTAAATTTATCAACATTAAATAATATGACTGCCGGCTTGTTGAGATCTTTCTGATATACAACTACGCTGAGCACAAAGTCATTAATAAAAAACACATTAAGAAGAACTTGGCCCAGCAGGGAATCTTGAGGAATTCCACAGCTAATTTTAGTCCATCAGTAAATAGCATGGAGCAAATGTTCCCATACATTCCCTCCGTAATGTTCCTACTCTTTCTTTCCTATATAATAGGGCATTGCCCGATACTTAAGGTGACCATATACCTTCCTTAAAGGGGTATTCCAGGCAAAACCTTTTTTTTATATATATATATATATATATCAACTGGCTCCGGAAAGTTAAACAGATTTGTAAATTAATTCTATTAAAAAATCTTAATCCTTCCAATAGTTATTAGCTTCTGAAGTTTTCTGTCTAACTGCTCAATGATGATGTCACGTCCCGGGAGCTGTGCATGATGGGAAAATATCCCCATAGGAACTGCACAGCTCCAGGGACGTGAGTCATCAGAAAGCAGTTCGACAGAAAACAACAACTCAACTTCAGAAGCTAATAACTATTGGAAGGATTAAGATTTTTTAATAGAAGTAATTTACAAATCTGTTTATCTTTCCGGAGCCAGTTGATATATAAAAAAAAGTTTTGGCCTGGAATACCCCTTTAACCGTCAGTTAAAGGGGTACTCCACTGCTCAGCATTTGGAACAAACTGGAATCAGCACCGGGAGCTCGTGACATCATAACCCCTCCCCCTCATGATGTCATGCCACCCCCTCAATGCAAGTCTATGGGAGGGGGCGTGACGGCTGTCACGCCCCCTCCCATAGACTTGCATTGAGGGGGCGGGACGTGATGTCATGAGGGGGCGGGTTATGATGTCACAAGCTCCTCAGCGGCTTCAGCATTCGCAACAGCTTGTTCCAAACACTGGAGTACCCCTTTAAGTGTTCAGTTGGCTGATAGCTATCTCTACTGATCTCCCCATACATTCTTACAAGTTTCTGTATGGCCAAATGTTTATGTATTCTCTATAAAGAGAGGAGGGGTAAGCCTCTGCCAGGCAGCTTGTTGAAATCCAACATCCCCTACCCTTGTCTCCTCAACATCATCTGTTGGGCAGGGAAATCAGGAGGGCTCCATACACTTTAGACAGTTGGCTAGTATGCCAATGTCTCTATATCTATTCTTAAAATGGATGCTCTTGTGAAGTCAACACCTTAAAAAAAAAGGCATCCCAGTGATCTACTGATCCCATTGATATGGCACCATTTGTATGGCATCACCAAGCTTTTTTTGTCTCTATGGGAAGCTCTGGTTGGCCACTCTGGGGCTTTTACTTAGTAGCTTTTCACTGTGGCTTGTAGAAGATTTCCATGACAAATGGACTTCTACGTCAACTTACATTTATATTATGGCATGCCAGGTCTTTAAACAAGATTAGAATTTCAGACAGAAGTGTTAATAACAGGTATAGGACTAAGACTACCCTCTCTCAACCTCTAGGATTAAAGGGGTAGTCCAGTGGTAAAAAAAACTTATCCCCTATCCTAAGGATAGGGGATAAGTTTGAGATCGCGGGGGGTCCGACCACTGGGGCCCCCTGCGATCTCTCTGTACCGGGGACAGGCTCTCCGGTCAGATAGCGGGTGTCGACCCCCGTACGAAGCGGCGGCCGACACGCCCCCTCAATACAACTCCATGGCAGAGCCGGAGATTGCCGAAGGCAGCGCTTCGGCTCTGCCATAGAGTTGTTTTGAGGGGGCGTGTCGGCCGCCACTTCGTGCGGACGTCCACACGCCCCCTTCCCGTGGGCTGTCGGGGCCCCGTACAGGAGATCGCAGGGGGCCCCAGCGGTCAGACCCCCCGCGATCTCAAACTTATGCCCTATCCTTAGGATAGGGGATAAGTTGTTCACCACTGGGTCACCACTGGACTACTCCTTTAAAGGGGTACTCCGATGGAAAACTTTTTTTTTTTAAATCACCTGTGCCAGAAAGTTAAACCGATTTATAAATTACTTCTATTTAAAAAATATTAATCCTTCCAGTAATTATTAGCTGCTGAATACTACAGAGGAAATTATTTTCTTTTTTGAACACAGAGCTCTCTGCTGACATCTCTGTCCATTTTAAGAACTGCCCAGATTAGGAGAAAATCCCGATAGCAAACATATGCTGCTCTGGACAGTTCCTAAAATGGATGTCAGCAGAGACCTCTGTGTTCCAAAAAGAAAAGAATTTCCTCTGTAGTATTCAGCAGCTAATAAGTTCTGGAAGGATTAAGATTTTTTAATAGAAGTAATTTACAAATCTGTTTAGTGCTATAATCATGAAACATGTTGTCCATCAATTGTATAACAAATCACTATTTATTATTTTTTACACTATTTGTTATTTATCCGTACCTGCTCACTGGCGCCATCCAGCATCCTCTTCCACAGTTCTTCTGCATCACATCTGCTTCTCGGATGGTTATACCGCTCCTAATCTGGGCTTCAGAACAGATGCAGGCAGTTCCGGGATCTTTGCATATTGAAAAGCGTATACTGGTGTTGTGCCCCTAGCGCAACACCTAAAGGTAAGCACAATATCCCTGTTCCAACACCACTATTGAATTATGCAAAAATGTATTGGTACAATAGCATGCATTCTAGATTAATAGGGTGAATTGGAGTCTCTAGGCCAGATAACAAAAAATATCTTACAGCTCTCATGTTACTTGTGTCTGCTTATGTAGCCGCGGGGGTTGTGGAGGGTGGAAGGCTGCTTCCAGACTTTTATTATGGTGGCATATCTTCCAGAGGAACAAAAGGATAAGGCAAAATAAATAAATAAAAACTAAATAAATCCAACATGTGTGATCCTTATCGCCCCTCTTTCTTCCATCAGGGGGAAGTTGGGAGATAACCATACCAGAATTGGTGGATTTGGCTGTCTAATGTGTGTGACCAGTTTACGTGTGACTGTTGCCTTTGCATCTCTTTTGGTTATAATGGAGATGCATACACATCATCTACATAATAATAATAATGAAGTTATTGAAGTTATAAGAAGACAAGACTGCAGGAATACAAGCTGCTCTGCATTGCCCAGTGGGTCAGTCCGTAGAACATAGTCCTTCCTTTATGGCATGTTTGTCTGCTGTGCACCATGGAGGGGACTCGAGGATCCTTGGAATTATCTCCTCTGGAGGACCCAAGGATCTCTTGCCCAATACTGAACAGCCCATTATGCACAGAACAGGCCAATATTTTCCCCTGTTATAGAACCAGTGACCAGCTGCCGAACGAGCAATGTCCATTGGCCGCACATCTCCCCAAATCACAGGGGGAATAATGGCAGCAAAGGGCTACGGGGATGATCCAGTGATCATTTCTGTGGCCCGGTCCATGTGGCAGTCAAGTCTTGTAATTGTAGCAAACAAGACAGGGCAAAGAGTGGGTCCGGCACTGCAAGCCACCTGAACCCCGTTCCGGGGAATGCCTATTCCGCAACAAAGCCCTGCGGAGCAACACTGAGGGTGCACTCTAAAATGAACAGTATGCGATGTGCAATAAGGAAGAAAGAAAGCAGATGCACTCACTCAGATATTCGTGCCAAATGGAGTCTTTATTCGGTATCCGTAGCAAGGTACAGCGGGTAGACGCAGAGGAGCAGCCTCGCGGCTGCGAGGCTGCTCCTCTGCGTCTACCCGCTGTACCTTGCTACGGATACCGAATAAAGACTCCGTTTGGCACGAATACCTGGGTGAGTGCATCTGCTTTCTTTCTTCCTTATTGCACATAAGTCTTGTAATTGACTTACAAAATAAGATCTGCGCCCATTTAGAGTGTGAATTCGGGTAGAAAACAGACATGGTCGCACATTTACAATCTTGTATAATGATCTGATTGCTTCTCAGCATAATATCAAAAACTTACAGGTTGTTAGTATACATCTTTGATCAAAAAGTAAAAGCCCATTCGCCACGTTAAGGCCACCTATTTAGAGTGGGTCCCTAACGTCCCTAGCATAAAATGGCGTAGCACTGGGCGGCGACCACCACCGCCGCGACACCAGTGCCCATGGGGGGGGAACGACCCACCGGCAGAGCGGCCCCAATGCCACTCAAACCAGTCTATGGGTCGCACCTCCCCACAGACACGGCGCCACGGCAGCAACGGACGCCGCACAGCACCACACCAGTGTTAGAGTGTGCATAGGAGCTAGGGCCCTAACTCAATACCATCATATAGAATTGAAGGCACAATCTTAACCGTAGGCACTGAACAGTTACAGTTCTTGTTCTCTACAGGTGTTATCTTGTGGTTATTACTATACAGAACTATTAAAATGGTTCTTTAGTAAAGCAACTTCTACAGTAAACCATCGAGTCTCCCTGGGGTATGTCTCATGCAAGAACATCCATGGAGAATAGGGCTTTACTTTTATATTTTTAATTTTATTTAATTTTGCAGATATGAATTTTCCGAAGAATGTCGTAGTCCAGAGAGTGCTCTATTTTACTCACGTTCTCTTTTAGATTCTAAGTGGCAAAAATGTTTCCCAAGGCTTCTCCTTAGGGTATATGAGATGACATATTTCTGTAGCCTTGGTGCTAAATACTTTTTATGGTAGCTAAGAGAACTAGAGATGAGCGAACTTACAGTAAATTAGATTTGTCACAAACTTTTCGGCTCGGCAGTTGATGACTTATCCTGCGTAAATTAGTTCAGTCTTCAGGTGCTCCGGTGGGCTGGAAAAGGTGGATACAGTCCTAGGAAAGAGTCTCCTAGGACTGTATCCACCTTTTCCAGCCCACCGGAGCACCAGAAAGCTGAACTCATTTATGCAAGAAAAGTCATCAACTGCCGAGCCGAGAAGTTCGTGACAAATCGAATTTACTGCAAGTTCGCTCATCTCTAAAGAGAACCTTACGTAAACATATGACATTGAATGATAGTGGTGAATCCTGCACTCACCACTAGTGTTGAGCGCAAATATTCGCAGTTCTAATATTTATTGCGATGTTTTGCTTATTCGCGAATATGATAAATATAGCACTATATATTCGCAACTACGAATATTCGTAATTTTTTTCCCCCCAAAGAACACATCACAGTGATCTCGTCCCTCCCTGCTTCCAGCTTGTGGTCTAAAGAAGGCTCCTATACTATTTATGGCCGAAACGCGTCATTTCCGACTTGTACCTGTTGCTTTGGGCGTGATGTTGAAATATCTGGTATATTTGGTCTGCATTTGAGCTGGATTCCGTTCTATTTTTTCATTGTGCTTAAGTGCAAGTCCGCACTTTTCCGTGCTCAATATCCGGACCAGGAGTGAGTTGGCTTTGCCTTAAAGTTACTTCTATACTATTTACCGTATTAGACTGGAGAGAGAATATTCGCGAATATGAGAATATGCAAATATACTCATATTCGCAAATATCGTCACTAAAGAATATTGGGAGATTGATAGATGGATAAATGGATAGATATATAGTATAGATAGAAAGGTAGATAGTTATCCGCATGCGCACATACTCATGTGCATACGCACATGCGAAAATAACCGCAAATATATAGTATACTATATACTCACCGCGTCCATCGCTGCATAATATGAGGCTCCATGGAGGGAGAAGGATGTAGATGGGGGCACAGAGTCAACGGCCGGTGGTTTTGTGCTAATTAGCACTTCCTCCGGCCTCCTCATATTCGCGAATATCGTCACTAAAGAATATTAGGAGATAGGTAGATAGATAGATGGAGATATAGATAGATAGATAATATAGATAGATAATATAGATAGATATGTAGATAGTTATCCGCATGTGCATACGCGAATGCGAAAATCACCACGAATATATAGTATGTTGGAATTTCGCGAATATAGGACGAATATTCGTCCATATATTTGTGAAATATCGTGAATTGGAATATGGCATATGCTGCTCATCACTACTCTTTGTGTCCATCGCTGCATCAAAAGAGGCTCCATGGAGGGAGAAGGATTGTAGACGGGGGCTCAGAGGCAACGGCCGGTGGTTTCGTGCTAATAAGCACTTCATCTGGCCTCCTCATATTCGCGAATATCGTCACTAAAGAATATTAGGAGATAGATAGATGGATAAATAGATAGATAGATAATATATATAGATAGATAATATAGATAAATATGTAGATAGTTATCCACATGTGCACACGCGCATGCGCATACGCACATGCGAAAATAACCACCCCATATATAGTATGTGCGAATTTCAGGAATATTCGTCCATATATTCACAAAATATCGCAAATTCGAATATGGCATATGCTGCTCATCACTACTCACCGCGTCCATCACTGCATCAAACGAGACTCCATGGAGCTAGAAGGATGGTAGACGGGGGCTCAGAGGCAACGATCGGTGGTTTTGTGCCAATTAGCACTTCATCCGGCCTCCTCTGGAGGCCGGATGAAGTGCTAATTAGCACGAAACCACCAGTCGTTGCCTCTGAGCCCCCATCTACAATCCTTCTCCCTCCATGGAGCCTCGTTTGATGCAGCGATGGACGCGGTGAGTGCAGGACTCACCACTATCATTTAATTTATTTTACTCTGCTTTATCCATGCACCACCCATACCATCCTAATATTTTTATGTAGAAGGCTGCATTCACTGGGGACCTCCTCCAACGTGCTGGACTAATTTATCCGTTTGCTTGGAAACGTTGCCTCCTTCTCTTGTTTATGATAGTATTTACGTAAACATATGTTCAGACTGGAAGAAAAAGAAGAGCCCTCATGAGGGTAAGTGTTTCTATACTAAACTTTATTCAGACACCTTTATATCATATTCTTCTGCCTATTTTCAGTGCGGATGAACCTCTTGCATGTTAGTTCTAGTAGACAAGGAGTTAACACCTTTAGACGTGTAATTGTACTCTAGAGTCTGGAGAGCTGCTGCCGAGTTACTTGTGGTAGGTTTCTCAGTGCTGCAAGGATACTGTACTCGTACATGATTCGAGACTTGGCAGAACAGCCTCCACCTCTGACACACCTTGTTGGTATAATGTGAATAAGGGTTAAAAAAAAAAAAAGGAGCGAGTTGTTATTCAAAATAATAACACCAGGGATTGAGCAATGGGAAACGTACTTAATGAGATGACACAACCCTATTTGCCTTGCTAAGCAACTCCCACTCCGAGAGACATAAAGTAGACTAGCGAAGATTGTCTCCTGCTAGAGAGCAGCCGGTTGATGAGAGTTGATCTGTGTTAAAGGTCCTCAACTGATGTGAACATGAGCCACTACACTAGCAGCTTCCTATCGTCATCCCCCTTAGTCAATGGAGGCCTGGGGGGGTCCCATAGCTCTTCATCGTACAGCATTGGTGGAGGAAGTCAGGTCTCAGTATCCAGATCCAGCTCCTTTTCTTCTGGGATCGGAAGCTACAACTACTCCAAGGATTATGGTGAACATCTACTGTCCGGAAATGGCAAGGCGACCATGAAGAATCTAAATGACCGCCTTGCTTCTTACTTGGAAAAGGTTCGATCTCTGGAGGAAGAAAATGCCGATTTAGAGAATAAAATCCAGGAATGGCACAGCAAGAGATCACAGACCAAGAAAAAAGACTACAGTGCATATGAGAAGACCATTGCAGAACTTCAGTCCCAGGTATGAGATGCAAAATGTGCTTTTAAAACATGACCATAGCGGTGGGCCTTTATGATGTAACATACCAGGTATACTGTCTGCATGGTACCATGCTGCGCCTGGTTGGTGTTGTAGGGATACCGGAGGAGTCATGTGTCACTGCTTAACTATGCAAAATAGACATTCAGGTGTCTAGGAAAGCTAAGTAGCAATATATGTGGAAGTCTTGATAATGTCCATGTCAGTTGTTACCAGGCTTTCTAAGAACCAGGCATATCTTATAAACAGCACGTAGAATTTGTGTTTACTAGTTATTCAAGAGCTTTATGCAGCTTTATTCTCGTAAGATGCCTTCTCAGAATCTTACACTGTGATGTCTTGTTGTGTCTGACCCCCTCACTATGCTCAGAATGATGTATTCATGACATCAATCCATTGCCTAATCTCTTAAGATGTGAAAGCTTCTCTTACAGTCTGTCTTTCTGCTCTCATTCTTTTATCTTTCTCATCCATAATCCATAGGTTCATGCAGTCGTTTCAGCAAAGGTTACATATTCATAAATATAGATCTCCTAAAAGGGACAATAAGAGTTTTAGTAGCTTGGAATACAGTTGTTAAAATATTATTCTTCGGTAAATTTATTGTTAGAGAGGCTCGGTGACAACAAACTTGGCGCCATCAATGTTCTACAAAGGTTGTCACCTACTCGATGACTTGACACTTATGAGCAGGAGGATTGGAAGGTGCTAACTAGAAGACCCTCCGCGGAGCACACCTAGGCACTATTACATAGTTTTCTATATATGTTAATGAGGATATGTTGTAAGATGTTAATGATTAGCGTTTATCACGAATATTCGTAATGCGAAATGTTATCGCGAATATCGGCACTTTGCGATTTTAAGAATATTTAGAATATAGTACTATATATTTGTAACAAATTTTCACATGAAAAAAAAAGTGAACGAACATAGCGAATATGGGAATTTCGCAAAAATTGGACGAATAATCGTCAATATATTCGGGAAATATCACAAATTTGAATATGGCCCCTGCCGCTCATCACTCTTAATGATGTGTTCTCCTTAAATATTATAATTCGTAGGCCCAAGTCATACATACTGGTTGTGTTGCTGCACAACTTCTTCCATGTTGGATTCAGTCATAGTTTTGACATACTGTACTGCCCTAGCTTGAGTATCTCAAGGATAAGGTCCAAAAAAAGGACTGTTCTAGTATCACAAACAAAACCAAATGTTGTCCATTGACGTTTGTGAAAATACATGGTAGAAAACCATTGCTTGACTGGACAAAGCTACCTTAAAGGTTTAACAGTTTATATACATATACTTGTTTCTAGATATGGGATTTGTCTAAATGGGGTCCAAATGGAATTAGTACATATACGTGTGAAAAGTATTTGAAACTCAGTTCATATCAGATAAATAACCTAAGGGATATGTTTACTTTCCGGCATAACGGTACCGGTCTATCTCAGTGTACCTGAAATTAACTGAACGTAATCACATACAATCCATTGAAATCAATGAACAAGACACCATTATGCTGGTATGCCAAGTTATCTAGGTATCTTCTCTATGTAGGCTACTTATCTGATGCGAACATCAGGTCCATAAAACAGAACATGCCATAGAACGTATCCCTATTCTTCCTCACATAAAATGTGAAAATTTCCACAGGTCATATATCTAATGAATGGAAAACCAGATAATCTAACATGCAATGATGTAATATATACTGTAATCTTTCATGAAACTCAAAGACAGGGTAAAATGGACAAATATAGAGCATCTGTAGGTAGAACTAAGGCTGGTCATTGGCACCGATAATACCACCAATGGTGGGCGACTGTCCCAATAGTCTGTAGTAGCAATGGATTCCAACTTATGTCTATTTGGCTCACAATGGCCAGATAAACTTTCTAAATACTGTCCGGACCTGATTAACATGTTCTGTAGGAGTGAAGCTTTACAAACGTGACGTGTTCATAAATAGAAACGTAAATTATAATAGGCATGATAAATAAAGCATTCAGTACTTAATACAATGATTAATAAACTGACACCCTGCATTTTTGCGCTAACAAACGTGGTTAAACCTCCTATTAGTCACTACAGGGAACAGTTGCAGGACATGACATAAAATGACAACCTAAAGTACGCCATAAATACATATCAAACTAGCATAATGTCTACTGTACATTATGATCTAAACCCTTTGGAGTAAATCAGTTGACCGTTTTTTGTTCTTATTTCATCTCTTATCCATATTGTTGGTCATGGTGGAAGTCATCAGTAGTCTGGCCATACACATTAGATAGCTGACAGCCAAACGCTGGGTTGGCCAACATCTTTCCCGATCCCCCAATGCTCATGCACACTTGGCTCGGGCTAGTGGGGAAAGGGGAATTAAACTTCTTCCAGACTAATATGGTGGTGGCTTATCTTCTCACAAAAAGAATAAGGTAGTTGAAAAAAATAAGTGGGACCAATCTTCATACACCATTATAAAGCCATTTTAAAAACCATTAAGTTTGTCAATTCTGGATCATAAAATAAAGTTTATAATTGACTAGAGTTATTGAATTTTAGATTTTGGTAGCTTTAAGGAGAACTCCAGCAAAGACTATCTACAGGAAAATGGGATAAGTAGTTGACTGAAGGGGAACCGACTTCAGGGACCCCCAAAAATCTTTAGAAAGTACCCTGGCTCTCTCAGTGAGGATCTACTGGTAGACGACACTGTCACGATTCGGCTTCCAGGTAGTGGATCCTCTGTGTCAGCGAGGGATTGGCGTGGACCGTGCTAGTGGACCGGTTCTAAGAGGCTACTGGTTTTCACCAGAGCCCGCCGCAAAGCGGGATGGTCTTGCTGCGGCAGTAGCAACCAGGTCGTATCCACTAGCAACGGCTCTACCTCGCTGACTGCTGAGAAGGCGTGGGACAGAAGGACTAGGCAGAGGCAAGGTCAGACGTAGCAGAAGGTCGGGGGCAGGCGGCAAGGTTCGTAGTCAGGATGGGTAGCAGAAGTTCAGGTACACAGGCTTTGGACACACTAAACGCTTTCACTGGCACAAGGCAACAAGATCCGGCAAGGGAGTGCATGGGAGGAGGTCAGATAAAGGCAGGGAGCAGGTGGAAGCCAATTAAGCTAATTGGGCCAGGCACCAATCATTGGTGCACTGGCCCTTTAAGTCTCAGAGAGCTGGCGCGCGCGCGCCCTAGAGAGCGGAGCCGCGCGCGCCAGCACATGACAGCAGGGGACCGGGACGGGTAAGTGACCTGGGATGCGATTCGCGAGCGGGCGCGTCCCGCTGTGCGAATCGCATCCCCAACGGCCATGACAGTGCAGCGCTCCCGGTCAGCGGGACTGACCGGGGCGCTGCAGGGAGAAAGACGCCGTGAGCGCTCCGGGGAGGAGCGGGGACCCGGAGCGCTAGGCGTAACAGTACCCCCCCCCTTAGGTCTCCCCTTCTCTTTGTCCGGTAACTGCCTCCCCTGGGATGAGGACACCGGGAAGGAATGGAGGGTTTCCTCAACGGCAGGCAGTACAGCAGGAGTGGGAATGGGGAGGGAGGGCAGAGGGCGAGGCCTGGCACGGGGCAGTGTGACACCAGGACGGGGGCCATGGGGAGGCACAGAGGCTTGCCTGACGGGACTGGGAGGGGGGGAGAGGCACTTCCTGTGGCAGGCAAAGTCCCAGTTCCTGATCTCCCCGGTGGTCCAATCAATGGTGGGGGAATGAAGCCGGAGCCAAGGCAGACCGAGGAGGACCTCAGAGGTACAGTTGGGGAGAATGAAGAACTCAATCCTCTCAAGGTGGGGTCCAATAGACATGAGGAGGGGCTCTGTGCGGTAACGCACGGTGCAGTCCAATCTGGCTCCGTTGACCGCGGAAATGTAGAGCGGCTTAACGAGACGGGTCACCGGGATGCCGAATTTATTAACAAACGACTCCAAAATAAAATTTCCAGAGGCACCGGAGTCCAAGCAGGCCACGGCTGAGAGGGAGGAGTTGGCTGAAGAAGAAATCCGCACGGGTACCGTGAGACGTGGAGGAGCAGACTTGGAACCAAGAGACGCCACACCCACGTGAGCTGGGTGCGTGCGTGCGTTTCCCAGGCGTGGAGGACGGATAGGGCAATCCACCAAGAAATGCTCGGTACTGGCACAGTAAAGACAGAGATTTTCTTCTCTACGGCGATTCCTCTCTTCCTGGGTCAGGCGAGACCGATCCACTTGCATGGCCTCCTCGGCGGGAGGCCCAGGCGAAGACTGCAAAGGATGCTGTGGGAGAGGTGCCCAGAGATCTAAGTCTTTTTCCTGGCGGAGCTCTTGGTGTCGCTCAGAAAAACGCATGTCAATGCGGGTAGCCAAATGGATGAGTTCTTGGAGGTTGGCAGGAATCTCTCGTGCGGCCAGCACATCCTTGATGCGACTGGATAGGCCTTTTTTAAAGGTCGCGCAGAGAGCCTCATTATTCCAGGATAGTTCAGAAGCAAAAGTACGGAATTGTATGGCGTACTCGCCAACGGAAGAATTACCCTGGACCAGGTTCAGCAGGGCAGTCTCGGCAGAAGAAGCTCGGGCTGGCTCCTCGAAGACACTCCGGAGTTCAGCGAAGAAGGCCTGGACTGTGGCTGTGGCAGGATCATTGCGGTCCCAGAGCGGTGTGGCCCAAGACAAGGCCTTTCCTGAAAGAAGGCTTACTACGAACGCCACCTTAGACCGTTCTGAAGGAAACAAGTCCGACAACATCTCCATATGCAGGGAACACTGAGACAAAAATCCACGGCAGAGTTTAGAGTCCCCATCAAATTTGTCCGGCAGGGACAAGCGGAGGTTAGGAGCGGCCACTCGCTGCGGAGGAGGTGCAGGAGCTGGCGGAGGAGATGGTTGCTACTGTAGCAGAGGCAGAAGTTGCTGTAACATGGCGGTCAACTGCGACAGCTGCTGTCCTTGTTGGGCAATCTGCTGCGATTGCTGAGCGACCACCGTGGGAAGATCAGCGAGACTTGGCAGCGGCACCTCAGCGGGATCCATGGCCGGATCTACTGTCACGATTCGGCTTCCAGGTAGTGGATCCTCTGTGTCAGCGAGGGATTGGCGTGGACCGTGCTAGTGGACCGGTTCTAAGAGGCTACTGGTTTTCACCAGAGCCCGCCGCAAAGCGGGATGGTCTTGCTGCGGCCGTAGCAACCAGGTCGTATCCACTAGCAACGGCTCTACCTCGCTGACTGCTGAGAAGGCGTGGGACAGAAGGACTAGGCAGAGGCAAGGTCAGACGTAGCAGAAGGTCGGGGGCAGGCGGCAAGGTTCGTAGTCAGGATGGGTAGCAGAAGTTCAGGTACACAGGCTTTGGACACACTAAACGCTTTCACTGGCACAAGGCAACAAGATCCGGCAAGGGAGTGCATGGGAGGAGGTCAGATAAAGGCAGGGAGCAGGTGGAAGCCAATTAAGCTAATTGGGCCAGGCACCAATCATTGGTGCACTGGCCCTTTAAGTCTCAGAGAGCTGGCGCGCGCGCCCTAGAGAGCGGAGCCGCGCGCGCCAGCACATGACAGCAGGGGACCGGGACGGGTAAGTGACCTGGGATGCGATTCGCGAGCGGGCGCGTCCCGCTGTGCGAATCGCATCCCCAACGGCCATGACAGTGCAGCGCTCCCGGTCAGCGGGACTGACCGGGGCGCTGCAGGGAGAAAGACGCCGTGAGCGCTCCGGGGAGGAGCGGGGACCCGGAGCGCTAGGCGTAACAGACACATGCTTCATTTATTTCTATGGAACTGCCGAAGAGACCCTAGTACAGCACTCGGGCATCATCAGCGTTCCCATAGAAATTATTACCACTGGTAGACAGCACACGCTCCTTCACTGACAGCCAGGGTCTCATTCTGTAGACCACGGGGTGGGGGGAGGGCATTTATTTTATGCCTTTAAATGTTTAAATTTCTTTCTTTCCATGTAAAATAGGGACACCAGGGAAAGAAAGAAAATGGGCATCAGCAAACTTTGTCTTAGTAAACATTGATAAGTATTATTAGATATACTACAGGTGATCTGCTTTGGTTGACATTTGAGCTCTTGGGAAATCTGATCCTATAGAACAAATGTACTTAAACAAATTAATGTAAAGTATCAAAATGACTAAATCCCTCTAACAAGTCTCTTTCAATGATGGAGAACCCTGGGCAGCCAGAAGAGGTAATGGAAAGACATCAAGTGCCAATCATTGGGCAAATGGTCGTGCCTATGAAAGTATTTCCCAGACACTGTCCAGTATAAACACAAATGGAGTGGCCACCAATTGACATCCTTTATCATTGTTGGGTGACCATTTTGGTCACTTACCTGCTCACATAAAAGGATCCTTAGATGTATAATAAAAGATCTTACCAGATTTAAGTCAAAATGCAAAGACTGGATTCACATATTCCTACTTTCTAAAGAGCTTGACTGAAGACGATGATGGCGAGTCTATAAATAGGATTAAGAATTGAGCTCCTAAGGCTCATTAGGAAGTACATGTACATTTTTAGGTTTCATTTTTGTTTCATGTGTCCACCAATGATGGAGGATCATCTTTCCCTTATAACAGTTGCAAAGGTGAAGAATCATGGATAGCCAAAAAAAGATGTTTTAAAAGGCCAAGTGTACACACCCTAGCAATTGGCTTCAAATCAATTAGGGTCCAAGACGTTGGCCCCTATATCAGATCTGATCCTTCTTCTTCTCTTGTCCATATTCCATGTTTTTAGTATAACACCGATGTAGGTCAGATATTCACAAACTGTATTTTAATGAATACATTACCGTATTTTTCGCACTATAAGACGCACCTGACCATAAGACGCACCTAGGTTTTAGAGGAGGAGAACAAGAAAATAAATATTCTGAACCAAACGGGTACTAAAATAATTAGGACCCCCTTGTGGCCAGCAGAACCCCCCTTGTAAACAGCAGGACCCCCCCTTGTGGCCAGCAGAACCCCCCTTGTAGCCAGCAAGCCCCCCCTTGTGGCCATCAGGACCCCCCTTGTAGCCAGCAGAACCCCCCTCGTAAACAGCAGGACCCCCCCTTGTGGCAAGCAGGACCCCTCTTGTGGCCATAAGGACCCCCATGTAGCCAGCAGAACCCCTCTTGTGGCCAGCAGGACCTCCCTTGTAGTTGCTTACCGGTACCGCTGTCCTGTTCTGCCATCCGCATAATGGAGTCTATGAAGGAGCATGTGACAAACACGTCACTCTGCTTCCTCCGTAGCGTTACGCCATTATGCGGACAGGAGAACGGGACAGCGGCATAGCAGAACGGGACAGTGGCATGGCAGTACGGGACAGCGGCATGGAAGTACGGGACAGCAGCATGGCAGAACGGGACAGCGGCATGGCAGAATGGGACAGTGGCATGGCATTACAGGACAGCAGCATGGCAGAACGGGACAGCGGCATGGCAGAACGGGACACCGGCATGGCAGAATGGGACAGTGGCATGGCATTACAGGACAGCAGCATGGCAGAACGGGACAGCGGCATGGCAGGTAAGCTTACCTCTTTGGCAGCCTCCCCTCTGCAGCCTTCCCTGCACTTCGGCACACACACATTCCCTCCATAAGACGCACAGACATTTCCTTCCCACTTTTGGGGGAGAAAAGTGTGTCTTATGGAGCGAAAAATATGGTATATAATAGATTATTATAAAATGCATAGAGGATCCCAGATATTTGATGTTTCATGTAATCCTGGTTGTCAAGAAAACATGTGTAGATGACATGCCTGACAATCTAAAATAAGAAGCTACGTTCTGAAGATATCAAGATAACATTATACTCACAAGAAAATCCTTTTGACATTCGAGTGACTAGGACTACCCCTGAGTTTATCGGAATGTGATCAGTCAGTTTTTTCCAAAAACAAGGTTGTAATGTAGCCGTTCACAGGTATCTATGGTTCCTTGTGTGTGAAAGTTCCTCCTGATGGGGATGTAATTTCAGATGTGCAGAAATTCATAGAACAATGACCCAGCACAATGGTATCGTGTTGACATAGCTTCTTCATTTTCCTACACAGACAATTACTTCTGCTCCAGGCAGAAAGCCAGAGACTTAAGTTGACAATAAAAAGGTCAATGAAGAAAATATGGCTCCTGTATCCTAACACCTCATGAACATGGGCAAACTTTAGATCCATATCGTACAGATCTGTAATAGGCCACTTACAAATTGCTCTAGAGGTTTGCTCTTTGCCCTTCACAGAGAGGACTCCAGAGAAGAATGAAGTCTTGTCAAGGCCACATTAATTGACACATGGAATGCCTATGAGTCGGTACTAAAAGTCCATCGGAACCCAATGTTACACCTTACAGGGCTTGCACATGGGGCTTTGTTGTGTCTTGAGATTTAAAGGGGTACTCCGTAACTCAGCATTTGGAACACACTTTTCCGAACACTAGAGCTGGCGCCGGGAGCTCGTGATGTCATAGCCCGCCCCCTCATGATGTCATGCCCCACCCCCTCAATGCAAGTCTATGGGAGGGGGCGTGACGACTGTCACGCCCCCTCCCTTAGACTTGCATTGTGGGGGCGGGGCGTGACGTCAGGAGGGGGCGAGTCTATGATGTCACAAGCTCCCGGCGCCGGCTCCAGCGTTCGGAACAGTTTGTTTCAAACGATGAGCACCGGAGTACCCCTTTAAGACTCTTTTCTAGTGATTTTATTACATTATAGGAGACACATAGGGTCGTAAAAGGGGGCAGAGATAGCAGTCTTACCCAAGATATGGCACCTGAATGGGTCCTAAGGTAGCTATCGACCTTTAGCTATATCTACCAAAAATAGAGGCTAAATGGAAAGAGCTGTTGGGTTGAAAAACCTTATCAATGGTAGATGATCAACCACCAGGTCACTCAAGCTTTAGTAGTGCCAATTTTTGCTTCAACTTTTTGTAGTCACATCATTTGGAATTTGGATGCCATACAATTTCAAAATGCTAAATCTGCCCAGGTGTCTACTTATAAAACAGATGGCAAACCTGAATAGTTATTAATTGTAGCTCGTATGGAGTTCCTTAGTGTGGAGTTCTCTGGATTTTCTCGAGACTAGAGAAGTAGCAGATAAAAAGGCAAATGTGCATAAAATTTTCAAAAATATAAATCAAATATAATGAGATTAGACAGCACTATATCTTAACAATTAAAAAGTAACCAAAAAGTACTAAAAGTAGACTAAAACCCTAATAAGTTGATCATTCCTAAGACATATTAAATGTCAGACTACTTCCAATCCAGAGTTAATGCTTAAAGGGGTACTCCCGTGGAAAAAAAGTGTTTTTTTAATCAACTGGTGCCAGAAAGTTAAAAAGATTAGTAAATGACTTCTATTAAAAAATCTTGATCCTTCCAGTACTTATTAGCTGCTGAATACTACAGAGGAAATGGTTTTCTTTTTGGAACACAGAGCTCTCTGCTGACATCATGACCACAGTGCTCTCTGCTGACATCTCTGTCCATTTTAAGAACTGTCCAGAGTAGGAGAAAATCCCAATAGAAAACATATGCTGCTCTGGACAGTTCCTAAAATGGACAGAGATGTCAGCAGAGAGCACTGTGGTCATAATGTCAGCAGAGAGCTCTGTGTTCCAAAAAGAAAATAATTTCCTCTGTAGTATTCAGCAGCTAATAAGTACTGGAAGGATCAAGATTTTTTAATAGAAGTCATTTACTAATCTGTTTAACTTTCTGGCACCAGTTAATTAAAAAAAACAAAAAAAGTTTTCCACGGTAATACCCCTTTAAAATGTACAGAAAAGATGAAAATGCAACTAATAAAAAATGTATAAATAGAATAAAGATTGCACAAAAACAAACCCTAGCCATAAACTGATTTATACAAAGAATAACAGAATATAACAGAGTCCATATTGTGTGTCAGACAAGCTAGCCAAGAAAGAAAATTGTAAAGAAAATTGTCTCCAAAATGTGAATAGAGTAGCAGAGAAGATGATTCCTACAAGTCCCTTGCTTAAAGGGGTACTCCGGTGAAAACCTTTTTTCTTTTAAATCAACTGGTGGCAGAAAGTTAAACATATTTGTAAATTACTTCTATTAAAAAATCTTAATCCTTCCAGTACTTATTAGTGGCTGAATGCTACAGAGGAAATTCCTTTCTTCTTGGAACACTGATGACATCACGAGCACAGTGCTCTCTGCTGACATCTCTGTCCATTTTAGCAACCATGCATAGCAGATGCATAGCAGATGTATGCTAAGGGCAGCATGGTGGCTCAGTGGTTAGCACTGAACTTGGGTTCAAATCCCACTAAGGACAACAATAAATAAAGCGTTATTATTATTATAATAACATCAGCAGAGAGAACTGTGCTCGTGATGTCATCAGAGAGCATTCCAAAAAGAAAAGAATTTCCTCTGTAGTGTTCAGCAGCTAATAAGTACAGAAAGGATTAAGATTTTTTAATAGAAGTAATTTACAAATATGTTTAACTTTCTGCCACCAGTTGATTTAAAAGAAAAAAGGTTTTCCCCGGAGTACCCCTTTAATCTGGCAATACACATTAAATTAAAGTCAACCGAACTAGTGATGAGCGGCAGGGGCCATATTCGAATTTGCGATTTTTCACTAATATATGGACGATTTTTTCGTCCAATGTTCGCAAAATTTGCATATTCGCTATGTTCGTTCACTTTTTTTTCCATGTGAACAACAAACAAAATAAAAAAAACAATATTCCTCATTACAAATATATAGCACTATATTCAAAATATTTGCGAAATCGCATTACAAATATTCGTGTTCAACACTAAACCGAACCAGACAATGTTGATTGGATTGGCTAACAATCTAATAACAGATATGTATGACCAGCTTTAGGGCCACTAAACTGAACGTTCCTCAGGATGTCTGATGTCGGTGATAATATATATCTTATTAATAGTAGTCACCAAAATAAGCGGGGTCTACCAATGATATGCCAATAAAAGAGATTTTTAAATGACTTCTATATAAAAATCGTAATCCTTTCAGTACTTATCAGCTGCTGTATGCTCCACAGGAAGTTCTTTTCTTTTTGGATTTCCTTTCTGCCTGACCACAGTGCTCTCTGCTGACACCTCTGCCCATGTCCGGAACTGTCCAGAGTAGGAGCAAATCTCCTGCTCTGGACAGTTCCTGATATGGACAGAGGTGTCAGCAGAGAGCACTGTGGTCAGACAGAAAGGAAATTCAAAAAGAAAATAATTTTCAGTGTAGTATACAGCAGCTGATAAGTACTGGAAGGTTTGAAATTTTTAAATAGAAGTCATTTACAAATCTGTTTAACTTTCTGCCACCAGTTGATTTAAATGGGCACTGTCACCAACTTTATTTTTTGATATGTTGCAGTACTTATGTACTACAACATATCTCTAATATACTTTTATTATTATTATTTTTTTTTTATTAAAAAGGTTTTATTTACATTTAAAAACCGGCCACTGAAAAAGGACTGATTTTGGAGTGGCAATCAGTCCTTTTTCAGTTAGGCTGCACTCGCTCCCTGCCTGTCAATCAGACAGGCGGGAGCGAGCGCATTGGCTCCCCGGCCACTGGCTGGGAGGCCACTTCTCACTGCCGCCGCCTCGTTGCCGCCGCTGTCCCTGCACGCCTGCTGCCGGACTCTGCAGTAACTGCAAGTGTAATGAGGGAACGGGGTATGCAGGGCAGGGGGTTGGGGATTGAGGAGTGTACGGGCTAGTGCCGTAGCGGGGGGGGGGGGGGAACGGGCTAGCAAAAAAAAAAAAAATATGATGGTGGGAGCTACCCTTTAAAGAAAAATAAAAAGTACAAGTGATTGCTTCCAAAGTCTGCTCCAAATGGGGTTGTCTTCTACTTGACCTTTTGGACTTATCATGGTGTTAGGGTCTATTCACATAGCAGAATTTCCACTTGCTGGAAATTTAAGCCCATTGACTTCTATGGGATTCCGCACTCCCATTCACACTTCTGAATTTCCGCTTGCGGAAATTCAGAAGTGTGAATGGGAGTGCGGAATCCCATAGAAGTCTATGGGCTTTAATTTGAGGCGGAATTCCGCAAGCGGAAATTCTGCCGTGTGAATAGACCCTTAAGGCTAGGTTCACACTGCAGAATTTCTGAGCAGAATTTCTGCCGGAGATCGAGGCTGCGGCGATAGGACCGAGCAGACTGCATTGCTGATCCCATAGACTCCTATACATTTCTGGGTGGATCTTTTGGGAGATCTGCTCAGAAATGCATTGCCATCTATGGGGACAGCAATGTAGTCCACGCGGTCCTAGTGCCGCCGACTCGATCTCCGGCAGAAATTCTGCCCAGAAATTCCACAGTGTGAACCTAGCCTAAGAGTCTGTACCAACCTGGGACTACTAGATGGGTGAGTCCAACCCCCTGGTCTTGTGATAATGTACCAAAGAGTGATCCTAGTTCTATGCAGCTAAATATAGAAGATCTATGGGGGAGATTTATCAAAACCTGTCCAGAGGAAAAGGATTGGACAACTGAAATCCGACATGAACAAATCGTCTCTTCCGCAACCATCATTTGTCATAAAATGGGGACATAAAAGAAGATCTAAGGGGAGATTGATCAAAACTTGTCCAGAGGAAAAGTTGCCCAGTTGCCCATAGCAACCAATCAGATTTCTTCTTTCATTTTGCAGAGGCCTTGTTAAAAATGAAAGAAGCGAGCTGATTGGTTGCTATGGGCAACTGGGCAACTTTTCCTCTGGACAGGTTTTAATAAATCACCCCCCCTAAAGTCTATATTAGATGTTAGATCTTCTCTTATTTGTATAGGAGCCTGAAAGCCTTCACTTTGTAGAAGCGGCCACCTTAAAGGGGTACTCCGCTGCTCAGCGTTTGGAACAATCTGTTTCGAATGCTGGAGCCGGCGTTGGGAGCTTGTGACGTCATAGACCCACCCCTTCATGACATTTTGCCCTGCCCCCTCAATGCAAGTCTATGGGAGGGGGCGTGACATCCGTCACGCCCCCTCCCATAGACTTGCTTTGAGGGGGCGGGGTGTGACGTCATAAGGGGACAGGGCTGTGACTTCACCAGCTCCCGGCTCCAGTGTTCGGAACAGTTTGCTCCAAATGCTTTAAGTTGTTGGGTCTGACATGTAAATGTGCATATGACTTCTTCATCGTAGATTTTAATGCATACTGCCTCCGGGATAGAATCGAGTAGATTAGCTCATCTTTGTCGAAATGAATACCTAGCCTTCCCTAATTGGTTAATAAAAACATTTCTATGAATGATGGTATGGATGATATCGGAGATGTGTAAGGTATGATCTAGCCCATCATGGAATGCTGCTAAACACTAGGCATTCCCCGGTGTTACCGCATACATCTATATGTTGACCGTGCCTTGTAATTACCCTAATTGTATACACTTCTAAAAGGCCAAAATAGAAGATTAGTCATAATTACGCTTTTACGAGTTTGTGAACTGTGTGGTTTTGTTGTTCATAGGCTCCCATGGATTATACTATAGCTATGGTACAAAAAGCAGCAAAGCTCCCGGCCCCATTGGGATATACTGCTAAGCTGCTACCATTTGTTTGCATAATAAAGCTGCTTATTTTTTCTATTTAAAATTTTTCTAAAACCGTACCACGCCTGGGTGATTTTCTTCTTAAAATGGTAACTAAACCTAAACTAAATGACTAGTGGAAGTTCAAGTTCAAGAGATTACTTTAATAAGACATATCTACTGTATTTAGATGTATGTCAGTTCATTCTTCACTTTGTAGTAGTTCAAATGTATTGACCTTGCGCCATATTTGGGAGACTCACTCTTACTACTAGCAATACCCTTTATGTAAATATGCTCCATGATATTAAATAAGGGCAATTCTTGTCCCCACATAGTAGCTAGATGCCCTCTGTGCACTGTATAGTAGTCAGGCCTCCTCTGTTCCCCATATAGTATAAGCCCTCTATGTGCTCCATATACAATAGTAGTAAGGTCCCATCTGGACCCTCACATAGTGGTTAGACCCCCTTTGTACCCCCCATATTGTAGTTAGCCCCAACATGGTAAGCCCCCATACTGTGCCTATAGAGTAGTAAGCCTCCCTTGGCCCTCCCACATGGTAGGCCCCCACACTGTTCCCATAGAACAGATACCCCTCTTTTGTTCCCATGTATACTAGTTAGACCTCCTTCTGTGCCCCTACATGGTAGGTCTCCACACTGTGCCTCCATATAGTAGTTAGGCCCTCTCTGTTCCCTCAAATGGTAGGTTCCCACACTGTGCCCCATATACTAGTTAGACTCCCCTCCTGTTCCCCTATATGGTAGGTCTCCACAATGTGCCCCGTATAGTAGTTAGAACCCCTCTGTGACCCCACATGGTAGACCCCACACTGTGTATATAGTAGTTAGATCCCCTCAGTGCCCCTAGCCCCCCCCCCCCACACTGTTCCCATATAGTAGATAGACCCCCTCTGTGCTCCACATGGTAGGCCCCCACACTGTGCCCCCATATAGTAGTAGGGTCCCTTGAAAAAAAAAATCCACATCTCTTTTCTCCACTCCCCTGCAGTTCCTCTCCTCTCTGTGCCCCTAAAGCAGGCAATGTGGTACAATGCTGCTGCCTTTACTAGGAAGTAGAAGTCCCCAGCTGCCTCTTAAATGACTGCACAGGGAGTCCCTCATTCTCTGTCACATCGCTTTTCTCTTATCAACTGTGTGCATGTCCTGAGGATGCGCAAACAGTTATAAGGTGCACTTGCCCCGGAATTCAGGGCATGTGACTCGTTTCCACAAATGGGCCCCCACTTCCCTTTGGGCCCAATTGCAGTTATACCCCCTGCAATTGTTATTGTTATTGTGTATTTTTACGCAATTCATTCTGGTTATAGTAGAAGATGTGTACGGATCTCATTTCAAACATAGACCCTTATTTATTAAGAGTGTTAGTCTTTGTGGGTTTTAATTCCCTAAATTTTTTTTCCACGGTATTTACTAAGATTTCCTTACATTTTCCACTTTCCCTACATTTTGCTTCTTTTACACATGCTCTGATCTGTTGGGTTTTCCTCAGCTGAAATCCACCACATTTTCTGTGGAAACCTTAGTAAATATGTTGTTTTTTTGTGAAAATGTCGGGAACATGCCCCTTTCCGATGACCATGCCCCCTTTTCTCGACGGCCACCCCCTGGGTTTTCTTGGGAAAATGGAGAGTTAGTCAGGGTTTTTTTCAATTCTGGCACTAATTCTGGCGCAGACGGGATTTCTGGAGCATATACAAAAATTAGCATAAACGAAAATTTGCATCTGCGAAAATTAGCATATACAAAAATTAACCTTAACGAAAATTCGCATATGCAAAAATTTGCATATGCGAAAAATCAGCACATGCGAAAATTAGCATATAAAAAAATTAGCATAAACGAAAATTCGCATATGCGAAAATTAGCATATGCGAAAATTTGTACGCCAGTCTCACACAGTAGTATTAGAGCCTTCTTTACACCACACAAGCTGGAAGCAGAGAGGAGTGATCAGTGTGATGTGCACTGTGAAAAAAAAAAAACGAATATTCGTAATTACGAATATATAGTGCTATATTTGCAAATATTCGCGAATATGCGATATTCGCGAATAAAATTTGCATTGCGAATATTCGCGAGCAACACTAGTTAGAATACATTAAATTGGAAACAAATGATAATTTAGCTTTTGGGCACAGTTCTAGTAATCGACCTCATACTGTCGGCTGGTTGAAGCTTCGCGCTTATTCTTCTCTTGCTCAATGTCACTACATGTTTGGAGTTTGCTCATCAGGCAATTATGATCATGTCAATGGCATGTCAGAGATAATTTGGATCTAGGTATTATTCTATAACTTCTTAAACAATGTGAAGACCATCTAGGGAAACTGAGCCAAACTTGAACTTCTTAGCAGTGTCTTAGTTTTTGGATGACTTCTGATGCCAGTCATGGGAAGTAACGTGTGTAATTGGATGTAAGAGACAGCTTTTTTGGGTGTGTCTCTTGCTGAGTGACAGCAGGTATGTAAACAATCGGATGACTGGACACAAATGTAGTATAAGTAATCGACTTGTAAGACTTTGCAAGCAATGTACTGTATATGGAATGAGTTGTCATTTGGCTCGACCATTGTTGGACTGGGCCCGTAAGAGGAGTCAACTCCTGGATTCACAATAGGGGGGTTTACAAAACGAGTCATACTAGGGGGGTTTACAAAATCAAGTTATTGGCCCACATTTATCATTGTAGGTGTAAGTGAAGCATTTTTTTTACACATTTTTTTTGTGTGCTGATAATGTGTACGAACACCAAATTTATTAAATGTTCACAGAGCATTTGATAAATTTTGTGCAGGTTAACATTTTCTAAAATTTCTCTCTTCACATACACTAAAAAGCTACGCCAGGTCTGGGATGGTGTTGTTTTAGAGACTTTTCTGTGGCTTTGCGTCTTTTTTGTGCCTTTTTACAAAAGGCGCAGTTCATAAATCCCTTCTATATCATGTGTATTGCCAAAATCAGTGGATCGCAACTCAAAATCAGTGGATTGCAACTCAAAATCAGCAGAAATGTGTAAACAAAAAGGCGCAAAAATGCGCAAATAAACTCTGCTTGCGCCTTTTTGCGCCTCTTGTAGACACAAAAAACAGTCTAAAGACAATGATAAATGTCGGCCATTGTCTATAACAAACAGATTCCAGCCCTATTTTTTTTCCAGTTTTTCTTCTTCCCATGTGCACAGCAATCTGATTCCGAACGCTGGAGCCGGCGCCAGGAGCTCATGACATCATAGCCCTGCCCCCTCACGATGTTACGCCCCACCCCCTCAATGCAAGTCTATGGGAGGGGGCGTGACGAATGTCACGCCCCATCCCATAGACTTGCATTGAGGGGGCAGGGCATGATGTAATAAGGGGTGGAGCTATGACATCATGATCTCCCGGTGCCGGCTCCAGTGTTCAGAATAGTTTGTTCCAACGGTGAGCAGCAGAGTACTCCTTTAAAGGGGTTGTCCTATTAAGAAAAATAGGTCTGAATTAGCTGCCACGCCCCCTCCCATAGACTTGCATTGAGGGGGCGGGGTGTGACGTAATGAGGGGGCAGGGCTATGATATCACGAGCTCCCAGGTCCAGCGTTCGGAACAGTTTGTTCCAAACGCTGAGCAGTGGAGTACCCAATTAATATCTCTATCTAGTTTGCTTACGCAGATCCGCACCTCAGTCATCTCCGATATACATACTTGACAGAATGGGTTTTGGCTATAAATTATGTTTTAATGTCTAACGCTATTTTGAGATTAAGATAGGATTTATATTGTTGGAGGGAGTCTCCTCGGCTGCACTCAAGAAAACATTAAGAAAAAGCTAAGCCAGTAGTCTTGTAAAGATGGAAGAGCGAATAGTGAGTGTCTAGACCAAATAAACCTCACTGTGGATTATTCAGATTTGTTTGGAGACAGGTCAGACTTCACTTTATTACAAGTTTTTCTTTATAGGTTTTAAAATCTTGTTATCTAAATGAAAGGGGTTTTTCAACTTTTTGTAATAATTTTTAGTAAGGGTCCACCAAAAATAGTCTGTTCTGCTGGGAACCCAAGAGATCAGGTCTAATGCGGCACTCCGATGCTCAGGGTTTGGAAGAAACTGTTCTGAACGCTGGAGTCGGTGCCGGGAGCTCGTGACATCATAACCCCGCCCCCTCATGATGTCACACCCCACCCCCTCAATGCAAGTCTATGGGAGGGGGCGTGACAGCCGTCACGCCCCCTCTTATAGACTTGCATTGAGGGGGCGTGGTGGGGGCGGGGCAATGACATCACAAGCTCCCGGCGCCAGCTCCAGTGTTCGGAACAGTTTGTTCCAAAGGCTGAGCAGCGGAGTACCCCTTTAATCTCTTTGCAAACTCAGCAGCAGCAAGTGTTTAAATTCCCTGCAGCGCCCCCGCAGGGAAAATAAAGTATCACATTGAGCCTATTATTATTATTATTATTAGTATCCACAGTGGATCAGTGACATGGCTCTTCCTCTAATTACCCAGAATTATCTAATAGGCTGAAGTAGTCTAAACAGGCTACACATTTAAAGGGGTAGTATCAACTTGGCATTTAAGGCATGTCCAAAGAACGTATCATAAATGTCTAAGATATAAGCATCCCACCTATGGGACCAACACCTATCTCAAGATCAAGGACCTCCTGGCCTGGTCGGGAAGCTGTATATAGCCAAACGAGAGGTTTTATGGCATTTATGTAACTTTCATTGACTTTTCAGTGTTTACTTAAAGGGGTTCTCCGGTGTTTACACATCTTATCCCCTATCCAAAGGATAGGGGATAAGATGCCTGATCGCGGGAGTCCCGCAGCTGGGGACGCCCGCGATCATGCACACGGCACCCTGTTTGTAATCAGTCCCCGGAGCGTGTTCGCTCCGGGTCTGATTACGGGCGACTACAGGGACGGCGGTGTGTGACATCACACCTCCGCGGTGTGTGACGTCACGCTCTGCCCCTCAATGCAAGCCTACGGGAGGGGGCGTGATAGCTATCACGCCCCCTCCCGTCGGCTTGCATTGAGGGGCGGAGCTTGACGTCACACGGGGGGGGAGGCGTGACATCACACGCCGCTGGCCCTGTAGTCGCCCGTAATCAGACCGGGAGTAAAAACGCTTCGGGGACTGATTATAAATGGGGTGCCGCATGCATGATCGCGGGCGTCCCCAGCTGCGGGACTCCCGTGATCAGGCATCTTATCCCCTATCCTTTGGATATGGGATAAGATGTGTAAGCACTGGAGAACCCCTTTAACTCTTACTAAAGACAATAGGTGTTATGCTAATTGTCAGCAGAACCAAGCTGGAAAGCCCTCGATATGTATAATATCTATTTATAATATAAACAAAATACTTTCCACCATGCCTACCAGTTATGGTTTAAGAAGCCCATGTTCAGATACATATGACCCCACCAGATGCCCCACATCCAAGAATCAGAACGGCTCTTAATTTATAGGTAATATCTGATTCCATTGCTCTTCTTATTGGAATTTTAGCAGTTAAAGGGGTATTCCAGGCCAAAACTTTTTTTTTATATATCAACTGGCTCCGGAAAGTGAAACAGATTTGTAAATTACTTCTATTAAAAAATCTTAATCCTTCCAATAGTTATTAGCTTCTGAAGTTGAGTTGTTGTTTTCTGTCTAACTGCTCTCTGATGACTCACGTCCCGGTAGCTGTGCAGTTCCTATGGGGATATTCTCCCATCATGCACAGCTCCCGGGATGTGACATCATCATTGAGCAGTTAGACAGAAAACTTCAGAAGCTAATAACTATTGAAAAGATTAAGATTTTTTAATAGAAGTAATTCACAAATCTGTTTAACTTTCCGGAGCCAGTTGATAGATATAAAAAAAAAAAGGTTTTGCCTGGAATACCCCTTTAAGACTTGGTTCCCCATCGGCAATAATAGCAGGAAAAAAAACGAAGAAAATTGAACTTTTCAAAGTACCAGACCCCGTCAAGTAGTCAGTCCAACAAAATGTGAACCAGATACATAAAATGGCGTTTATTCAGAGCACATATCAACGCGTTTCTGGCCCGGAGTGGGCCCTTCGTCAGGACGAAGGGCCCACTCCGGGGCAGAAATGCGTTGATATGTGCTCTGAATAAATGCCATTTTATGTATCTGGTTCACACTTTGTTGGACTGACTACCTGACGGGGTCTGGCACTTGGAAAAAGTTCAATTTTCGTCGTTTTTTTCCTCCTACTCCATTACCGAACCAGTAGGCTCCTGGGATCTGAGGGAACCAAGCTGCAGGACCCCACTGTACCCTCTATACGCTAATAGATGTTGTGCTCTCAGAGCAACATCACAGGGTGAGTGTTTCTATCATAGGCGTGTGCAGCCTATTGCATTAGGGTGTGCACCCTAAAGCACACTCTTGCTTGCATGCACACATACATAAACAGACCTGCACTCATATAGGTGCAGTATAAGTCCCCGCATCTTAGGTTGGCAGTATAGTTCCCCCACATTAGGTTGGCAGTATAGTTCCCCCACATTATGTTGGCAGTATAGTTCCCCCATATTAGGTTGGCAGTGTAGTTTCCCCCCACATTAGGTTGGCAGTGTAGTTTCCCCCCACATTAGGTTGACAGTACAGTTCCCCCCACATTAGGTTGGCAGTACAGTTCCCCCCACATTAGGTTGGCAGTACAGTTCCCCCCACATTAGGTGCAGTACAGTTCCCCCACATTAGGTGCAGTACATTTCCCCCACATTAGGTGCAGTACAGTTCCTCTACATTAGGTGCAGTGCATTTCCCCCACATTAGGTGCCATATAGTTCCCCCACAGACATACAGCCTTCAGCCATATACAGTGTATGGCTGGAGGCTGTATGTCCGTGTACTGCCCCACTTCAGTGTTCCGACCACTGCTCCACCGGTCCGGGGTCACGATCTACTGCTATGGCCTATAGATCATAACAGTTGGTCCCGGGACCGGAGGATCGGTGGTCGATCACTGAAGATGACGTGCTGCCACCTGGTGCTGGTGACTTACCATGCCTGCCGGCACACGTCCTCCTCGTCTATGCTCCGCTCCCCCGTTGCTATGGGCGCACGCACGGGACGTCAGTGATGTCCCTGCGTGCGCTACCTCCCAGCGGCCCATGCGTTTTTAAAGTTAACGCGGGGGCCGCCGCAGAAAGGTAACCGAGACATCCTTGTGTCCGGAAAACATCTTTCGGGACACAGGGATGTCCAGAATGTGACGGGGGCCCCTGCGGGTTGCTCAGTGGTGGCCGCGAATCCCCCCCCCCCCCATGGCTTGATTAGGGTGCGCCCAGAAACACCCGGCACACCCCGTGAGCACGCCTATGGTTTCTATCCTGCAATACCATACATGTGCCTGACTTACTTCACCAGGGGTGCTTTTGTGTCTTTCTTTTCTTTTTTCCCCCATGGGCAATAATGGCACAATCAAAGGAAGCCACAATGATCACTGGTGTTCAATGTTATGCACTCTTCTATGTTTATGTGACATGGACTTAATTATATGCTGCTCCACCTACGGTATGCTATTCTAGAAATTTCCCTCTCCTAATAGACCAATCAGTAACCACATTCTCAGTTAATGGAAATTATGTAACCACAGTTTATGTATAGATGGAGCCAGAGGCTTACCTTGGGCCCCAATAAAAGATCTGTAAGAGGCCCACACAGTACCAGGTACCATGTAAAATCCAGGTGTCTTCCACAATGGAAGAACATTGAGCCTTCTCCTTTACACAAAGCCTTGATTCAATTGCTACTTCTGCACCACATGTTCACACTGAGTATTTTAGAATTTCCTCGTGCGGAATTTGTGAACATTACCATTGGTGTAAATGGTGTAAATACCCATTCATATTGCGGAGAATTCTGCCGCTGAAATTGATCTGTGCAAATAATGAACCTGTTCATTCTTGTGCGGAATTCTATAAACACTGCAGTGCTGTCAATGGTGACAGCGTAGAGTGGCGCGGCCCTACCACCTAAAGCTTTCCACGGTGCCCGTTAAATGGAATCTCTGCTGGTGGAATTCTGCGGGCGGAGATTCCGATAAAGTTACTCAATGTGAACGTACCCTGACTCTCCTGGATATAGCAGATCTGATATGGAACATATCACCATGATATAACATTTCAGGACTCTAGCTAATGTTGCTAAATTATTTTATTGGAAGAAGCACCCCCAAGGCGTTAGGTAAAAACTTGAACTTTGCTACATCTGAAAATAGAAACCGGAAGAAGCCATCAGTTGGCGAAACTTCGGGTGGTGACTAGTGTTGGGTGGGAATATTTGCGTTTAGAATTTTTATCGCGAATTCGCGAATATTGCGAATATATTCGCTAGATATTTGAAATTACGAATATTGACTTTTTTCCGCATATTCCTTCTTTTCACTTGTGGGCCAATTAGAATTATGCAAATACACTTGTCAGAGGTTATCAACAACATCCCTAGCAACCAATAGTAAAGTTGCCCACCCCCTCACTCTTTTCTTCCTTGAATACGCGAATATAACAAATACGCAAAATTCTCGAATATAGGACGAATATTCGTCTATATATTCGCGAAATATGGCGAATTCAAATTGGGCCAATGTCGCTCATCACTAGGGGTGACGGGTCACATTTCGCTACTCTCCTAACCACTTGGTAATTATCATTTAGACACTTGTTTTGCCGATAGCACTCTGTTTGCTTATTATTGATCCTATTAGCCACATCCTTTTGGCTGCACTTGCACGTGTTTATGTGTTGCTATTATTTTCTTAGCATATACTACCTATGTGAGCCCTCACTTTTTCGTCAGTTTTTTCAGGCTGGCGTCTCTCCTTTTTGTGCTCCTTCTTTGTAGGGAGCTTATATGTATGTTCCGTATATATATTTTTTATATGTTTTTAACATGATGTATCAAAGTATTTTTTAGATTCCTAACACGCCAATTTCTCTTGTTATTTAGTTTATCTGAAAATATGCAAGAGCATTTGGTTTGTGTTGTTGTTGCTATATTTGAGGTCTTTGGAAACATGATTGCCACATGCACAGTCTTTATATTGCATAATATGGAGTCACTCTAGATTTTACTTGTCTACAATACAGATTCCCATGGGAGGCGTTACGGCTAGTACAAAGCCGTCACGCCTCCTCCCATAGACATGATCGGAGGGTGTGTGACGGTTGTGGTCGCCAGTCATCCGGCACGGAGCGGAGTTTGCTTCGTGCAACGGATAAGTGGGGTGAGGTACCAGAGATCACGTGGGGTCCCAGCAGCCTTATCCCCGCAATCAGACATGGTATCCCCTATCCTTTGAATAGGGGATAAGATGTTTAGGGGAGGAGTACCCCTTTAACAACGGTCCCTGCACCTGAATGTACAGAGTAGCACATCACAGTTGTATTTGATAGCTACATCTGTATGTAATAAATGATAAAAGTGGTTTCACATGGCTATAAATACTTCCGCATTTTAGTATATGTATCACCACAATACCCTGTATTTTCATCTACTTGCTTCTCAGCATAAATTCAAACACTAACAGGTTGTTAGTGTACATTTTGATCAAAAAGTACAAGCCCACTCGCCACGTCAAGGCCACCTATTTAGAGTGGGTCCCCAACCCAACATTGGCGTAGCGTCGAGTGCGACGGCCACCACCACTGTAACGCCATGCCCACAGGGGGAGCGATCCAGTGGTCAGGCAGCCCCACTGCTGCCCGACCAAGCCTCTGGCTCCGGGCCACACCACCCCACAGACAAAGCATCACAGTGACAATGGCCGCCGCAGTGCAACCACACCAATGTGAATACCTACCAAGTGCTCCCTGACAGAGGGCTAGGAGAATGCTGGGAGGAAACCCTATTGCAGTCTCCTACTAATTAATAAATAAATATATATATATATATATATATATATATATATATATATATATATATATCTATATATATATATATATATATATATATATCATACTGTCATAGAAGCCTATGGTAATTTCGAGTTCAAAGCTTAAAGGAGAAATGCGGCAAAAATAAACTCAACCTTTATCCACAGGATTGGGGATAAGTAGCTGATGTCGGGTGGTCCGAGCACTGGGACCCCACGTGATCACTGGGATCGGACCCGGCGCTTAGTGAGAGGCGCGTGCTGCAGATGGCACATGCTCCATTCATCTCTATGGGAGCACCGAAAAGATGCCCCAAGCTCTCGGGCATCATCAGCGCTCCCATAGAAGTGAATGGAGGGCGTGTCGTCACTGAGAAACCCTGAGGGAGCCGTGGTCCTGTCCAGGAGATCACGGGGAGGGAGGGGGGGGGGGGTCTTGGGTCCTAGTGGATGGACCCCCCACGATCACCTACTTATCCACGATCCTGTGGATAGGGGGTACACTTACTTTCGCCATAGCTCTCCTTTAAGCTGCAAGGTAACTGAGAGTTAAACATGACAGATGGTAGAATATAGTGTTTCTATTTCAGTCATCCATTGTCTTTTTTTTCCTCTTCACAGCTTATCAATGGGCAGCTAAATGGCGCCAAATTAACACTACAGATGGAAAATGCCAAACTGGCCTCTGATGACTTCAAGCGCAAGTAAGTAACTTGGTTCCATGTGTAGGTATAATGCCATATTTACTTTATTTTGTTACTTCAGTTTAATAAGATACCTATCATATATGCTACCTCATCCATGCAAATGGCAACGATAAC
Source organism: Hyla sarda (assembly GCF_029499605.1). Taxonomy (NCBI): domain Eukaryota; kingdom Metazoa; phylum Chordata; class Amphibia; order Anura; family Hylidae; genus Hyla; species Hyla sarda. Next base: position 23,110,396 of record NC_079200.1, read on the forward strand.
GACTCATGGTATTTGTGAATCAACCTGTAAAATAGAATCCTTAAAGGAGTACTCTGCTGCTCGGCGTTTGGAACAAACTGTTCCGAATGCTGGAGCCGGCGCCGGGAGCTTGTGACTTCATAACCCCACCCTCTCCTGGCATAATAGACCCACCCCCTCAATGCAAGTCTATTGGAGGGGGCATGACTACCGCCACGCCCCCTCCCATAGACTAGGCAGGGCTATGACGTCACAAGCTCCCGGCACTGGCTCCAGTGTTCGGAAGAGTTTGTTCCAAACACTGAGCAGCGGAGTACCCCTTTAATGGCCATCTACTCGGCCATTGAGGCCCACGGTAGTCACGCCCCCTCCCATGGACTTGCATTGAGGGGGCAGGGCTATGACATCATGAGGGGGCAGGGCTATGACGTCACAATCTCCCGGCACTGGCTCCAGCATTCGGAAGAGTTTGTTCCAAACACTGAGCAGCGGAGTACCCCTTTAATGGCCATCTGCCATCTACTCGGCCATTGAGGCCCATTATTGAGTCAGAGCCTGGGCCCACTGAAGAATCTTATGGTACTTTGCAATATGCATATGCAAGTCTAAAAATCTTGTATAGACTCCTATAGACCGTACATAATCTTGTTATATCTGTAACACTGAGACATTTTTAATGCAAAGTTTGATATAGCTGAGCAAACAAAACAACCGGCAGAGCAAGGTAACACACCCTTCTTATATTTAGTCCACTTAGAGTCTAAAGTAGTAGTAATAAGGCTCATCTTGTAATATTGCACATGTCCTTTCAGCCAGTTTTCTACTAAACGCTACAGTAATCTCCCGTCTGGTCACATACTTTAGTGTACTGTACTTATTGCTCACTTTACAGTCATGATCATGTTGTTGAATGTGTTTCATCAAAATAGAACCAAGTTCTCTTAAAGGGGAACTCCGCCCCTAGACATCTTGTCCCCTATCCAAAGGATGGGGGTCCTGCCGCTAGGGTCCCCTGCGATCTCGGCTGCGACACCCCAGTGCATGGATCGAACTTCGCTCTGTGCTGGATGACCGGTGATGTGGAGGCTTTTGACATCACGGTAAAGCCCCCTCAATGCAAGTCTATGGGAGAGGGCGTGACGTCCGTCACGCCCCCTCCCATAGACTTGCATTGAGGGGGCGTGGCCGTGACGTCACGAGATGGGTGCGGCCGTGACGTCACGAGCCTTCGGCGCTTCACTCGATGCTCTGAACGCCAGGTGCAGCGGAGTCTCAAGCGGCGGGATCAGACATCTTTAATCCCCTATCCTTTGGATAGGGGATAAGATGTCTATGGGCGGAGTACATCTTTAAGCCTTGTAGGTGAACATTTTGACCGGGTGTCTGATGCCAAGTGCGGGCCTAAAGAGTTTTTGTGTCATGCCACACCTCCTCAGGCCCTTCACTTAGTGGTCTGCCTATCATGCAGTAAATGGGTCAATATCATTGTAATATGTAACGCACTATATACGGTGCTATGCAATGTGCATCGTGTAGAGTTACCATGTTTATGCCTAGTTACCATGTTTGTACATAACACTGACATCACATGATAGCAAACAGAACTAAACTCCCTCAGGCCTGTTGCTGAAACTTTAGTCTTATTAACCTATTACCGTTCATTTTGTGTAGTTTTCTGCTTAAGATCTTTAACCCCTTGGTGATATATGCCGTACATGTATGGCACAGTTGCCTGGGCTTTGTGGGCGCATGACATGTATGTGTGTCATGCTTTTGCTATTAGACTATAAAGCGAGCTCAGGAGCTGAGCTAGCTTCATAGATGGTGGGTGCCAGCTGCTATCAGCAGCCTGACACTCACCGTTAGGGATGCAATCATGCTGATGTTGGCTATTAACCCCCTTACAGGGGTACTCCGCCCCTAGACATCTTATCCCCAATCTAAAGGATAGGGGATAAGATTTCTGATCACGTGGGGGTCCTGCCTCTGGGACCTCCACTATCTCTGTGCAGCACCCAGTGTTGATTTAGAACACTAGGTGCAGGCGGCTGGGGTCATGACATCACGGGCACGCCCCTCGTGACGTCACACCACACCCCTTAATGAAAGTGTATGGGAGGGGCCGTGGCGGCATTTTGCCCCCATCCACCCTGCTCCCATATGTCTTTCCACCTTAAATATTCATAGACTCTTCAACCATGTGAATATACAAAAAAGTGTGTGTGTGTGTGGGGGGGGGGTCGGGTTAAATGGAAAAATGGGTTTGTATTTACATAGTACCCCCAAAAAAAAGAAAGAAATAAACACTATAAATGGTGCACACCATATCAGTACCATGCAGAATCTTTATTGAAATACAAAACATGTGACAGATAAACATTTAAAATTGGGCATAAAAAAAACAGAGCAAAGTCCACAATCTAAAGGGTAGAGGCCATGAATCCAACCCCAGGGGCACTCACCCTTCACAATAACCAATTAGTATAACCAATTAGAAGGCCTTTGTGCTGGTGATCAGGTAATCTGTTAATAGAGTCTGCTCCAGGCAGACTAACTAGCAGAGTACCAATCTGACTTATCAAAAGTATGCAATAGCATTGCACTGATCAGTATAAGGCTACATTCACACTGCCGTTTGTCTCTGGCAGTGTGGAGCCCATTATTTTAGGATTGAAAAAAATAGTGCTTGCATCTTCTTTTTATCCCGCTATTCTCTCTGAAAATAGCGGCGCCCAACCGACCCCATTGACTATAATGGGGTCCATCGGGACTTGTTATGAGGCGTCAAAATGACGGCCGTCAAACTCCCCCCCCCCCCAAAAAAAAGAGAGTTTGATGGCCGTAATTGACAGGGCATAATGGTAGTGTGAATGGGGCCTAAGCAATCTAATTATTTATTAAAAAAAACATTTTTTATAAAAAGTCCCCTAGGGAAAGTGAATAAAAAGTTTTTACAATTTTTTTAAAGGGTCCTTTCCCAATTTAAAAAAAAAATCAAGTCACCTCCCTTTAACCATAAAAAATAAAAAAATAATAAAAAAAAATACGGTAATATATATATATATATAAAATAAAATAAATAAATGAATTTGGTATCATAGCGCGTGGATAAAATAAAATAAAAATGTTATGGCTCTTAGAAGGAGAGGACAAAAAAAGGGAAGATGCAAACATGAAAATTGACTGTGTTCACAAGCCCAAAATCCACTGTATCCTTAAAGGGGTACTCCACTGGCCCAGCGTTCGGAACATTTCGTTGGGCTGTGGGGATTGTGACATCACGGCCACGCCCCCTCCATAGACTTCCATTGAGGGGGCATGGGCGTGAATGTATCGGTTATCACGCTGCTTGTTAAAGGGGTACTCCGCTGCTCAGCATGTGGAACAAACTGTTCCGAACGCTGGAGCCGGTGCCAGGAGCTTGGGATGTCATAGCCCCGCCCCTCATTATGTCACGCCCCGTCCCCTCAATGCAAGTCTATGGGAGGGGGCGGGGCAGATGCCACGCCCCCTCCCATAGACTTGCATTGAGGGGGTGGGGCGTGACATCATGAGGGGGCGGGCTATGACATCACAAGCTCCCGGCTCCAGCATTTGGAACAGTTTGTTCCAAACACTGAGCAGCGGAGTACCCCTTTAAATGGGCCTCTAACTTTTTGAGACTGTACATGCTTGAGATGTAATGGTCTGTGGATAATTATTTCAGATAAGGAAAAATAAATATAACCTTGGGGCACACATTGTCATTCTGCCAAATTCCTACTTGTGAAATGTTACACCAAGGTTTCGAATGTGACGTTATACTCATAAATGGTCTCACCCAAGGAGTAAAGGAATTCCCAGAATACACTTGCTAAGAAATGGACTCGTTGGGTTTGTCGTTGTTGTGGATACAAAAGAAATGTGGTCATTTTCAGAACCTGGTTTAAGATGCTGGACAGGATTAGAAAATCTTGAAACAGCGCCACACCTGTCAATGGGTTGTGTCTGGTACTGCAGCTCAGCTCCATAGAAATAAATAGGGATCAGTTGCAATACCGTACACAACCTGTGGATAAGTAAAGCACTGTTTTTAGTTGGAACTTGGAAGCAACCATGTCAAGAAGACCAAATTTCCCCTTTTGTTGGTAACTACTATGTATAATTCTCATGGTGCCCTGGTTCTACTGCACAGCTCTCCAGGAGTTACCCATGTAGCCAACCAGTGTCTGAGTGGGGCACTGCTGCAGCCACTCATTGGTTGAGGGGGCAATTCTTAAAGGGGTACTCTGGTGGAAAACTTTTTTTTTAAATCAACTGGTGCCAGAAAGTTGAACAGATTTGTAAATTACTTCTATTAAAAAATCTTAAACCTTCCAGTACTTATTAGCTGCTGAAAACTACAGAGGAAATTATTTTCTTTTTGGAACACAGTGCTCTCTGCTGACATCTCTGTCCATTTTAGGAACTGTCCAGAGCAGCCTATGTTTGCTATGGGGATTTTCTCCTACTCTGGACAGTTCTTAAAATGGACAGAGATGTCAGCAGAGAGCACTGTGCTTGTGATTTAGCAGAGAGCACTGTGTTCCAAAAAGAGAATTTCCTCTGCAGTGTTCAGCAGCTAATAAGTACTGGAAAGCTTAAGATTTTTTAATAGAAGTAATATACAAATCTGTTTAACTTTCTGGCACAGTTGATAAAAAAAACAAAAACAAAAAAAAAAACCTTTTCCACTGGAGTACCCCTTTAATGCTGACCCTGACTATGAAAGTACTGTGTAGCAGTACAGGGCAACATAAGAACAGTGTCTGGGGGGTGGGGAGGGTGTTTTTGCGGAAAGTAGAAATAGGTCACTCCCTAGGGGACAGTCTGAAAACTACGATTCATGTTATATGGTCCACTCATTCTCCTGAAATCTTAAAGGGGTACTCCGCCCCTAGACATCTTATCCCCGATCTGGAGGATCGTGACGTCCTGCCCCCTCGTGACTTGCATTAAGGGGGCGTGACGTCACGAGGGGGGCGGGACTTCACGATCCTCCGGCCCCTGCATGGCCAGTCATCAGGCACCGAGCGAAGCTCGCTCCGTGCACCAGATGACAGGGGTGCTTCAGGAGAGATCACGGGGGTCTGAACGAACGCCGGGTGCAGCAGGGAGATTGCGGGGGTCCTATCCTTTGGATACGGGATAAGATGTTTAGGGGCGGAGTACCCCTTTAAGTTCAGTTGACTTTAAAGGGGTACTCCGCTGCTCGGTGTTTGGAACAAACTGTTCCGAATGCTGGAGCCGGCGCCGGGAGCTCATGAGGTCATATCCCCGCCCCCTCATGACATCACGCCCCGCCCCCTCAATGCAAGTCTATGGGAGGGGGCGTGACGGCCGTCACGCCCCCTCCCAAAGACTTGCATTGAGGGGGCAGGGCGTGATGTCATGAGGGGGCGTGGCAATGATGTCACGAGCTCCCGACTCCACCGTTCTGAACAGTTTGTTCCAAATGCTGAGCAGCGGAGTACCCCTTTAATGAGTACGGTAAGTTTCAGCTTCAATACCAGACACAGCCAACGGACAGGAGTGGAACTATTCCTGAATAGCAAATGGATTTTTACTAATCTAACATAACCCCGATAGGTTCATTTACGTCCCCACTCAAGATTTTTTTTTATTTTGCGTCCCTAGGTATGACACAGAAAAGGCCCTCGGCGCAGCCTTGGAAGTAGACTTGGAAGGTCTTCGGAAAGTCATGGATAATCTCACTATTGTCAGAACAGACCTGGAGATGGAGATCGAAGGGATGAGGAAGCAGCTGATCTACATGAGGAAGAGCCACGAGGAGGTATTGTCTGATTCCATATAACTTCTGTACAGATGTGTTCTCTCTGCTAAGGTGTGGACTCAATAAAATGCTTTGGGTTAAGCCTCACCTAAAAGAACAAAGAAGAAAAAGACACCGAGCTCATGAGTAAGTTCTATATAAACCCGAATGGACAAAAGCAAGTGAACAATTCATAAGACAATATGGCTGAAAGAAGACAAAATAATGATACTACACTTGTGTACACTGAGTCTGGTTTCTATCCATTATCAAGAGGGATAGGATAGAAAAAACAATAGAAGTAATATTATAAGAGAGAAATTAGCTAGTTATGTATTCGATAACTATGGGTCAATTATACCTCCCATGCATATAATGGATTAAAGGGGTACTCCGGTGGAAAACGTTATTATTATTATTATTATTATTATTTTTATTTATTTTTTTAATCAACTGGTGCCAGAAAGTTAAACGGATATGTAAATGACTTCTATTAAAAAAAAAAAAATCTTAATCCTTCCAGTACTTATTAGCTGCTGAATGCTACAGAGAAATGATTTTCTTTGTGGAACACAGAGCTCTCTGCTGACATCACGAGCACAGTGCTCTCTGCTGACCTCTCTGTCCATTTTAAGAACTGTCCAGAGTAGGAGAAAATCCCCATAGAAAACATATGCCGCTCTGGACAGTTCCTAATCTGTTTAACTTATCTGTTTAACTTTCTGGAACCAGTTGATTTTGAAAAAAAAAAAAAAAGTAAACATTTTTTTCCACCAGAGTACCCCTTTAAGAGCCAAGCAGTGTTGGACTTGGGTTTTTGAAGCCAACATATGAAGTGATTCTAAAGGTCCACCTTCCAGTGATAGAGAACATGTTTACACTTAAAGGGGTACTCCTCCCCTAGACATCTTATCGGGGATGTCTGATCGTGGGGGTCCCGCCGCTTGGTACCCCCACGATCTCCGTGCTGCACCCGTCGTTCGTTTAGAAAGTCGGGTTCAGTATTGGAGGCTCATGACGTCACAGCCACGCCCCCTCAATGCAAGTCTATGGGAGGGGGCGTGACGGATGTCACGCCCCCCTCCCATAGACTTGCATTGAGGGGGAGTGGTCGTGATGTCACGAGCCTCCGCCCCCATTGCCAGTCATCGTTCCGTGCATCGGATGTCTGTGTGGCCGCAGCTGAGATCAGACATCTTTGGATAGAGGATAAGATGTCTAGGGATGGAGCACCCCTTTAACTAATCTCATTGGACACACAGGAAATATCAATAAAGTCTAATCGGGTATTTGCAAATAATCAATAAGAAATAGATAATTATGGCAACTGATTAGGTCTAAAGTCACCTCTAAAAGCTCTACAATAAGCCCTTACTGTAGTGCTTGTGCCTACTGGAAACTCCCAGTAACTCTCGGGGGTTTGTCCAACCCTGGCGCTAAGGAACAACAGACAGGACTACCAGGTCTTTAATGCAGTCAGTATTTTTTATTTTAATACTACTTGTTCCTTTTTTAGTAACAGATAATAGTTTTATAAATTTATATATTGAGCGCGAATATTGGAAATGCAAATTTTTACCGCGAATATTGGAACTTCGCGATTTCGCGAATATTTAGAATAGAGTAATATATTTGTAATGACAAATATTAAATTTTTTTTTTTTTGCAAATAGGCGACTTGGAGGGGCACGCTGTGCATAACTAGCTTGCCCCCTGACTGGTGAGCAGTTAAGGGGTTAAGAAATATACAGGCAAGGTTTTTAGCCCCCTCCCCCACCCGTAAAACTTGTTGGTAACTATAGTGGTATGTCCCATGGGTGGGGGGGAAGGAGTGCACCAATCAGGGGTTTAATAGTTTCCTGGGCTTTCAGGGGCCCTCCCCTGGGTATTTATAGCTGTGGTGCCTCCCTTCCCCCCTCAATCTGCCCAGGACCCGGAGTTTTGCCCTCCCTCCCTCCCTTTTTTGTATCTCTGTTTATTGTAAGTCACAGCTTGGCGGTAAGAAGACGGTGAAAGCGGGGTCAACCCGGGGTAGACCTCCACACAGGACAGAGTGGCAGCACCTCTCGGGTTGGCAAGAAGCCAATCGGTGTCTTTGTTACAGTTAAATTGTTATTTATATAAGTAATTTTATAAATAAAGCTGTGGCCGATCCCCACCCATGGAAAAGTTGAATTGTTGTTGTGTCAGTTATTATTTAATTAATTATTGCAAAAAGGGGGAGGGGTAGTTATAGCCGCTAGGAGCTAATTGGGTCTCAACAGTCATGCAAATATTCGCGATTATTGGCACTTCCAGTCGGAGGACACTGATCCCTCCCTTTTTCCCTTTAGGTGACAGATATAATCGGGCATGTGCACTATGCGAATATGCGAATTTCGCGAATATAGGACGAATGTTCGTCCATATACAGTGATCCCTCAACATACGATGGTAATTTGTTCCAAATGAACCATCGTTACTTGAATCCATCGTATGTTGAGGGATCCGTGCAATAATAATATACAAAGTTATACTCACGTGTCCCCACCACTCCGGACCGTCACTGCTGCCCTGGATCGTCGCTGTCCTCACGTCCCCGGGGTGTCCTGGATCGACGCTCTCCATTGCCGTCATCACGTCGCTATGCACGCCACTCCTATTGGATGATGGGACAGCGTGCACAGCGACGTGATGACGACGAAGTAGAGCAACGGCTATGCAGCGGGGTCCGAAGAAGACGGTCCGGAACGTCAGGGACAGGTGACACTCACCAGAGCACACGGGGCACCTTAAACGGCTATTCGGCAACAGCTGAAGCAGTCTGCGCTGCCGGATAGCCGTTTATGCGATGTCCCCGTCATACAAAAGCATCGTATGTTGATGCTGCCTCTAAGAGGCCATCGGATGTTGAAATGATCGTATGTCGGGGCCATCGTAGGTCGGGGGGTCACTGTATTCATGAAATATCGCAAATTCGAATATAGATGTAGTAAAATACATTGGCTCATCTTTCAATTAACCCTTTTATTTCACAGCTAAAGAGCATAAAATGTGTTTTTTATTGATACAGGATATGAGAAGGGCCCAAGCTCGGAAGCAGGGGTCATCAGTCAACGTGGAAGTCGATGCCCCAAAAGGAGCCGATTTAGCCAAAATCATAGCTGATATGAGAAAAGAATATGAAGCCATAATAGATAAAAACCGCAGAGAAGTTGAAGAGTGGTACAAACAACAGGTACGAAAGGGTTAAACATCAGGTGCATACAAAATGGAAGCATTTAGTAGTATAGGCCCTTTGTGTCTCCCCTTTCATCTAAATGTATCCATTCTTCCACTTGCAAACATTGCATGAAAAATGTTGGTATTATTTAGAACTGTGACTGCGTCTGAGGATAGACACTGCAGTTGTTGTGGACTACATGGCCTTTTGTCCTCTTGGGGACATTTTATCTGGTTGTTCTCATTTTTTGCAAGAAGATTGTGGGTATGAGCAGGGCTCAAGTCCTGCAGGAATGCAAGGGAACGGAGTTCCTGCACTTTTTCTATTGAAGGCACACTGTTCCCACTAGCAGGGGTCCTACAGGACCAGCCCTTGAGTGAAAATCATGGGTGAGTTCCCACACTTTTTTTTCTCAGGACCTGACCCCTGAGTATGGATCCTGACCCCTGAGTATGGATCCTGACCCCTGAGTATGGATCCTGACCCCTGAGTATGGATCCTGACCCCTGAGTATGGATCCTGACCCATGAGTATGGATCCTGACCCCTGAGTATGGGACATTTTGGATCCAACCCAACATCTCTCTAAGAAATAAACCTTCCAAATCCAGTTGTGTTACTAGGACTCTCCAAGGCAAAGACCTTGTTTGTACTTTTTTTTCTGGAAAGTATAAGGAGGCTTGATAACCTCATTCCCATTCACTTGATTGACCGATATGCCTCTCAGAAAAATAACCTCTTTCCTTTAAAGGGGTACTCCACTGGTCAGCGTTCGGAAGTAAACGTTCCAAACGCTGTTTTCGTGCTGCTGGGGTCGGCCACGCCCCCCAGTGACATCATAACATGAGAATAAATCCAAACATGCAAAATGAAGAATTGTAGACGGCACTCACCCAGATGGAAGCTTCCAAATATTCTTTATTGAGCAGACAGAGTGGGGGTGTCAGACAGGTAAAGAAACAGGAACGCCGAGGACCTCAGCCTGCAGGCTGAGGTCCTCGGCGTTCCTGTTTCTTTACCTGTCTGACACCCCCACTCTGTCTGCTCAATAAAGAATATTTTGAAGCTTCCATCTGGGTGAGTGCCGTCTACAATTCTTCATTTTGCATGTTTTAATTTACAAATCTGTTTAACTTTTCTGGCACCAGTTGATTTAAAAAAAAAAAAAAAGTTTTCCACGGGAGTACCCCTTTAAGACTTTTCCAATTTATGTAAATAATAATCTTGTTCCCTTAAGTTTATTGGCTTCTTGTTGAAAGCCTGTTAATTGTCATCCAGCACAGTTGGCACCTGAGTGAAGAGAGCCCAGTATTTATCTATAATCTGTGGCATGCATCTACCTGCTCTCCGCATACATTACATTTGTCTTAGCTCCTGTGAAATATCCACTATAGAATTCTCTTCACTTGGCACCAGCTCTGTGCCAACACATGCCGCTCTGATGATTTCGATAGGAAAAAATGTTGTGTTTGTTCCACTTTTAAGGCTTTTCCAATTTAATTCTGACTATAGTTATTTTGGCTTATCGTCAAATTGGAACGCGTTCACTCGCTTGTATTTTACCTGTAGCGATTCAGACACATAACTAATACTATTGTTAATGGAGGAAAAAAAATGTACCGAAAGCCTGTCTTTCATTTCCTCTACATAGATATACATGACATTATAATTAGACAAGACGATGTGATGTCTTATGGTACATCTTCAATGAATGTTACCTGTAAACTAGTCCTTAAAGGGGTACTCCGCTGCTCAGCATTTGGAACAAACTGTTCCGAACGCTGGAGACGGCGCCGGGAGCTCTTGATGTTATATCCCCGTCCCCAAATGAGGTCACACCCCACCCCCTCAATGCAAGTCTATGGGAGGGGGCGTGACAGCTGCCACGCCCCCTCCCATAGACTTGCATTGAGGGGGCGGGGTGTGACATCATGAGGGGACGAGGATATGGCGTCACGAGCTCCAGGTGCCGGCTCCAGCATTCGGAACAGTTTGTTCCAAATGCTGAGCAGCAGAGTACCCCTTAAATTTTTTGAAAAATTCAAGGATAGTTTAAGAAAGGAAATAGAATAGGAAGAGTCTCATAGGAAAGATCAAAATGGTTCCCCTCCATACCCTTTCTATGACCCGCAAAGTCCATGTTTCCCGACCAATGCTATTCTTTTAGAGCAGAGTCCTGCAGAGTCCCTTTCCATATCACTTGACCAATGCTAATTTGCCAGAGAGGGGAATCTCTTGTCACACAATAACAAAAGGGGATGATGTCCACCAGGGCTTGACCCTATCTCACCAGGAACCCCATAACAATTGCATGGGCTGTATGTATAATATGTACACTTGGTTATGTCCTTTAATAAAGTTATCTGGTACAATATTTATAATTTTAATATTGAGGGTGTGTGACCGTGACGTCACGAGCCTCCGCCCTGCATCATCCGGCACGGAGCAAAGTTCGCTCCATGCACCAAATGTCTGGGATGCCGTAGCCAAGATCGCAGGGGGTCCCAAGGGGTAGGACCCCCATAATCAGACATCTTATCCCCTATCCTTAGGATAGGGCATAAGATGTCCAGGGGCGGAGTACCCCTTTAAATATTTGGTAAAAAACAACAACCTGGTCTCTGAGGCGAGTTCCTTACTCCATGTCTATAGGATTGACCTCAGTACCTTATAGATATGTTCAAGAGTGTTCTGACAACGCCTCTATATGTGCCAGCCAATTCCATTATCTGCGATAAACCAACCTGTCTCAGTGCCCGGCTGTGTATCTGGTCATGAAGGAACAACCGCTTGCAGTCACCAACTCAACATGGTAGTGAAAACCCTAACTGGATACATATAGACCCACAATATCACCATATTTCTTGTCTAAACTAGTCATACATATTATATCCTATAACATATTAGAATATCAATGTGGCAAAGAGAAAATGAAAACCGCCCACTCACCATTTCTTGTCTTCAAACTTCTTTATTTGGAGGAAAAGATACTCATAGAGCGTACAAGGGAGAGGGACAAAGTCCAGCAACAGATAGGCAACAAGCTCCGTTTGTTGCCTATCTGTTGCCTATCTGTACCCCCCGGACTTTGTCCCTCTCCCTTGTACGTTATGTAAGTATCTTTTCGTCCAAATAAAGAAGTTTGAAGACAAGAAATGGTGAGTTGTCAGCTTTCATTTTCTCTTTACCACGTTGATATTCTATTATTTTATAGGATATAATATGTATGACTAGCTTAGACAAGAAATATGGTGATATAGGAGATGAATATGCTCTGTGGGTCTATATGTATCCAGTTAGTGGTTATGCTGTGAATTGCAGCCTGCTTAGAATATCAATGTGGCAAAGAGAAAATGAAAACTGGCCACTCACCATTTCTTGTCTTCAAACTTCTTTATTTGGACGAAAAGATACTCATAGAGCGTACAAGGGAGAGGGACAAAGTCCGGCAACAGATAGGCAACAAGCTCCGTTTTGGAGAAGTGGTTCTTTTTACCACTATCAAGAAGCACTTGAGTGCAAAACGGAGCTCGTTGCCTATCTGTTGCCTATCTGTACCCCCACCCCCAGACTTTGTCCCTCTCCCCTGTACGTTATGTGAGTATCTTTTCCTCCAAATAAAGAAGTTTGAAGACAAGAAATGGTGAGTGGCCGGCTTTCATTTTCTCTTTGCCACGTTGATATTCTAATATGTTATAGGATATAATATGTATGATTAGCTTAGACAAGAAATATGGTGATATAGGAGATGAATATGCTATGTGGGTCTATATGTATCCAGTTAGTGGTTATGCTGTGAATTGCAGCCTGCTTAGGGTTTTCACCACCATGTTGAGTTGGTGACTGCAAGAGGTTGGTCCTTCATGACCAGATACACAGCCGGGCACTGAGAGAGGTTGGTTTATCGCAGATAATGTAATTGGCTGGCACATATAGAGGTGTTGTCAGAACACTCTAGAACACATCTATAAGGTACTGAGGTCAATCCTATAGACATGGAGTAAGGAACTCACCTCAGAGACCAGGTTGTTGTTTTTTTTTTTAACCAAATATTTAAAGGAGTACTCCACCCCTGGACATCTTATCCCCTATCCAAAGGATAGGGGATAAGATGTCTGATTTCGGGAGTCCCACCATTGGGGACCCCCTACGATCTTGGCTACGGCACCCCAGACATCTGGTGCACGGTGTGAACTTTGCTCCGTGCCACGTTGCTATTTGTACTCTATCTTTAGCCTGAGCACCGCCATACGTCTATTCTTCAGTGTAAGTTCTAGCTCCAATACCGGATTCCTCGCATTACCGCAGTGCCGAACTAATCTACTTGCTGACATACTAGAATATGTCAGGCCATGAGGAAAGGTAAGGAAAGACATGTGTGGTAGTAGCTTGTTTCGGTAAGAACAGTCAAGCCTCATCCTACTCGACAATATAAATATTGTGTACTACAACCAGGAGAAAAGTACAGAAGTGAACTGTTAGAGGATTGGCACTGGATGAAATACTATACAGGTATGCAATGATCATATATAAGCATTAGGCGGAGAGGTGGTAAAAGTGTCCCGGTATGGATGTGTTGAGTTGTATCACGTCTAAAACAGTATTCAACTAATCGTGACAAAGTGAAGAAAAGGAAAACGGAGCGCTCACAGGATCTGTATCCTTCGGGCTAGGCTCTCAGGTAAGGTCCCCGATAGGGGACCTTACCTGAGAGCCTAGCCCGAAGGATACAGATCGTGTGAGCGTTCCGTTTTCCTTTTCTTCACTTTGTCACGAATATAAATATTGGGCTTTCAAGACAAATACCCAGAAACAGACAAAATGTCTTAAGACTCCTATAATTCGTGATTGATATAATTTGTCCAATTATTTTTCCAGTCATCAACAGTCCAACAGGAAGTAAGTACAAACACCGAAGCCTTACAAAGTAGCAAAAACCAGATCAAGGAGTTAAGGAGGACTCTGCAGGAGCTGGAAATTGAGTTGCAAGCAGAAATCAGTAGGGTAAGTGTCATTGTTTGGTCTATTCTGCCATTTCTCACTAAGCATCTATTTGCCTGTAATGGTCAAGGCCATGACTAACTTGTACGAAATTGCTTATGGAAACCTGTCATAATTTTCATGCTGCCTGAATCACAGATTATTAGGGTGGTTCTCAGCAGTTTCTCCCTGCCCCAGTCTTGAAATCTGATAGATTTCTCCCTGTTTTAGTATAAGAAGAGATAGGGGTTATCCACCATAAGGTGATTTTAGTAGGTACCTGGCAGACAGTAATGGACATGCTTAGGAAGGATCTGCGCTTGTCTTGGGGCTAAATGGCTATGTTGTGAGATTACCATAACACTGTGGCTAGCTTTTTGTGAACTGGTATTTCCTGTTTGAGTTTTCTTCTTTTGCCTACAAATCCCATAATTCCATTTTCCTGCCTCCCACACATCAGCCACCCCACCCATTGAAACATTAATGAGCTGCATCGATTCAAAAGACCTGGGGTTTTCAATCAGGGTGCCTACAGCTGTTGCATTAGTTGCAGATTGATCTCTCTCCCACCAACCGATCCCTCCACCCATTGAAGCGGACAGGCTCCCTGTCATCAGCTGACTAGTGATGTCAGGTCTCGGCTGCATTGCAACCTGGGAAAAATCTGAGACAACAGTAATTTTGTATGCTGTTAAAAATAAATATTGGGGTGAAAATCACAGAAGAATTGTGAGAAAACAGTCACACACAGGTACAGACACTATATTATGAACTACACTAACTTTACGGCCCCTGTAGCATAGTCAAATAAAAAAAATTCTGGCATAGCCCTTTAAGGTCGACAAGGAAGGCTAAAGCCCACTAGCAAATGTCCAGATGATTTGTCGTTCGGGCAGCATAAATTGACAGGTTTCCTTGACATATAACAGACTTGGGTTACAGATAAAATATTTTATATGATCATAATTTCAAAAGCAATTTTTGAAACAAGATAAATCAAATCACCTAAATGGCCACCATAAGGCTGGCTGTGGCATCATTGGGCAAAATCTACTATTTGGCAGGGATGTCAGTAGCTAGAATTTCAACAGTTGCACAGAGTTGGCTCCTATAGGGAAGTGTTTGTTCTTGATGAGACAACACCTTTAAAGGGGTACTCCACTGGCCAGTATTCGGAATGCTGTTTTCACGCTGCCGGGATCGGCCTTGCCCCTCATGACATCATGGCCATGGCCCCTCAATGCAAGTCTATGGGAGGGGGCGTGACGGCCGTCACGCCCCCTCCCATGGACTTGCATTGAGGGGGCATGGCCGTGATGTTATGAGGGGCAAGGCCGACCCCGGCAGCGTGAAAACAGCATTCAAAACATTTCCTTCCGAACGCTGGCCAGTGTAGTACCCCTTTAAGGAAAGAATATCTTAAAATCAATTTGCAAGGTTAAAGGTACAGGAGAAATGTTAGAGATTTTAGCACAAAGTGATTTACAAAAGTAAGGGCATATTTTCTAACATATTACTCCAGAAATTGATTAGACTGTCAACAGCCTTAACTGTTCTACCATCACTTCATACATTTAAAGGGGTACTCCAGGGAAAACATTGTGTTTTTTAATCAACTGGTGCCAGGAAGTTAAACATATTTGTAAAAGACTTCTATTTAAAAATCTTAATCCTTCAAGTACGTATCTGCTGCTAAATGCTCCACAGGAAGTTCTTTTCTTTTTTGAATTTCCTTTCTGTCTGATCACAGTGCTCTCTGCTGACACCTCTGTCCATTTTAGGAACTGTCCAAGGTAGGAGCAAATCCCCATAGCAAACCTATTCTGCTCTGGACAGCTCCTAAAACGAACAGAGGTGTCAGCAGAAAGCACTGTGGTCAGACAGAAAGGAAATTCAAAAAGAAAATAACTTCCTGTGGAACACTTAGCAGTAGATAAGTACTGGAAGGGTTAAGATTTTTAAATAGAAGTCACTTACAAATCTGTTTATAGGGGGTATTCCACTGAAAAACTTTTTCTTTTTTTAAATCATCCATACAGTACTTATCAGCTGCTGTATGCTCCAGAGGTAGTTGTTTAGTTCTTTCCAGTCTGACCACTGTCACGATGCCGGCTGGCAGGTAGTGGACCCTCTGTGCCAGAGAGGGATTGGCGTGGACCGTGCTAGTGGACCGGTTCTAAGCCACTACTGGTTTTCACCAGAGCCCGCCGCAAAGCGGGATGGTCTTGCTGCGGCGGTAGTGACCAGGTCGTATCCACTAGCAACGGCTCACCTCTCTGGCTGCTGAAGATAGGCGCGGTACAAGGGAGTAGGCAGAAGCAAGGTCGGACGTAGCAGAAGGTCGGGGCAGGCAGCAAGGATCGTAGTCAGGGGCAACGGCAGAAGGTCTGGAAACACTGGCAAGGGACACACAAGGAACGCTTTCACTGGCACTAAGGCAACAAGATCCGGCAAGGGAGTGCAAGGGAAGTGAGGTAATATAGGGAGTGCACAGGTGATAACTCTAATTGGAACCACTGCGCCAATCAGCGGCGCAGTGGCCCTTTAAATCGCAGAGACCCGGCGCGCGCGCGCCCTAGGGAGCGGGGCCGCGCGCGCCGGGACAGAACAGACGGGGAGCGAGTCAGGTAGGAGAGCCGGGGTGCGCATCGCGAGCGGGCGCTACCCGCATCGCGAATCGCATCCCGGCTAGCAGCAGGATCGCAGCGCCCCGGGTCAGAGGACGTGACCGGGGCGCTGCAGCGGAGGAGGTGAAGCGAGCGCTCCGGGGAGGAGCGGGAACCCGGAGCGCTCGGCGTAACAGTACCCCCCCCCTTGGGTCTCCCCCTCTTCTTGGAGCCTGAGAACCTGAGGAGCAGACTTTTGTCAAGGATGTTGTCCTCAGGTTCCCAGGATCTCTCTTCAGGACCACAACCCTCCCAGTCTACTAAAAAAAAATTTTTTCCTCTGACCTTTTTGGCAGCCAAAATCTCCTTGACCGAGAAGACGTCCGAGGAGCCGGAAACAGGAGTGGGAGGAACAGATTTGGGAGAAAAACGGTTGAGGATGAGTGGTTTGAGAAGAGAGACGTGAAAGGCATTAGGGATACGAAGAGAAGGAGGAAGAAGAAGTTTATAAGAGACAGGATTAATTTGACACAGAATTTTGAAAGGACCAAGATAGCGTGGTCCCAACTTGTAGCTAGGGACACGGAAGCGGACATATTTAGCGGAGAGCCATACCTTGTCTCCAGGGGAAAAAACGGGGGGAGCTCTTCTTTTCTTATCCGCGAACCTCTTCATGCGTGAAGAAGCCTGTAAGAGAGAATTTTGGGTCTCTCTCCATATAATGGAAAGGTCACGAGAAATTTCATCCACAGCGGGCAGACCAGAGGGCAAGGGGGTAGGGAGGGGGGGAAGAGGGTGACGGCCGTACACCACGAAAAATGGGGATTTGGAGGAAGATTCAGAGACCCTGAAGTTATACGAGAATTCGGCCCATGGAAGGAGATCTGCCCAGTCATCCTGGCGGGAGGAAACAAAATGTCGCAAATAATCACCCAGGATCTGGTTAATTCTTTCTACTTGTCCATTGGACTGGGGATGATATGCAGAGGAAAAATTTAATTTAATCTTGAGTTGTTTACAGAGAGCTCTCCAGAATTTAGACACGAATTGGACCCCTCTATCCGAGACAATCTGCGTAGGCAACCCGTGAAGACGAAAAATGTGTACAAAAAATTGTTTAGCCAACTGAGGCGCAGAAGGAA
Source organism: Hyla sarda (assembly GCF_029499605.1). Classification (NCBI taxonomy): domain Eukaryota; kingdom Metazoa; phylum Chordata; class Amphibia; order Anura; family Hylidae; genus Hyla; species Hyla sarda. The sequence continues at coordinate 23,128,095 of NC_079200.1, forward strand.
GACCAGGAAGAGGAATGAAATGTGCCATTTTGGAGAATCGATCAACGACCACCCAAATAACGGTGTTGCCACGGGAAGGGGGTAAATCAGTAATAAAATCCATACCAATCAGAGACCAAGGCTGTTCGGGGACAGGCAGAGGATGAAGAAAACCAGCGGGCTTCTGGCGAGGAGTCTTATCCCGGGCACAGATAGTGCAGGCTCGCACAAAGTCCCCAACATCCGTCTCCAGAGTTGGCCACCAATAGAAGCGGGAGATGAGTTGCACAGATTTCTTGATGCCCGCATGACCTGCGAGATGGGAGGAGTGACCCCATTTGAGGATTCCGAGGCGTTGGCGTGGAGAAACAAAGGTCTTTCCTGGAGGAGTCTGTCTGATGGAGGCAGGAGAAGTGGAGATCAGGCAGTCAGGTGGAATGATGTGTTGCGGAGGGAGATCAACTTCTGAGGCATCCGAGGAACGAGAGAGAGCATCGGCTCTAATGTTCTTATCGGCAGGACGAAAGTGGATCTCAAAATTAAATCGGGCAAAGAACAGAGACCACCGGGCCTGGCGAGGATTCAGCCGTTGGGCCGACTGGAGGTAGGAGAGGTTCTTGTGGTCGGTGTAGATAATAACAGGAAATCTTGATCCCTCCAGCAGATGCCTCCATTCCTCAAGTGCTAATTTAATGGCTAGAAGTTCTCGATCCCCGATGGAGTAGTTCCTCTCCGCTGGAGAGAAGGTCCTAGAGAAAAAACCACAAGTGACAGCATGCCCGGAAGGATTTTTTTGTAGAAGAACAGCTCCAGCTCCTACTGAGGAGGCATCAACCTCCAATAGGAAGGGTTTGGAAGGGTCAGGTCTGGAGAGCACGGGAGCCGAAGAAAAGGCAGACTTGAGTTGTTTAAAGGAGTCTTCTGCTTGAGGAGGCCAGGACTTGGGATCAGCATTTTTCTTGGTTAAAGCCACGATAGGAGCCACAATGGTAGAAAAATGTGGAATAAATTGCCTGTAATAATTGGCGAACCCCAAAAAGCGTTGGATAGCACGGAGTCCGGAGGGGCGTGGCCAATTTAAGACGGCAGAGAGTTTGTCTGGATCCATCTGTAGTCCCTGGCCAGAGACCAAATATCCTAGAAAAGGAAGAGATTGGCATTCAAACAGACATTTCTCAATTTTGGCATAGAGTTGGTTGTCACGAAGTCTCTGAAGAACCATACGGACATGCCGGCGGTGTTCCTCTAGATTGGCAGAAAAAATTAGGATATCGTCCAGATATACCACAACACAGGAGTATAATAGATCACGAAAAATTTCATTGACAAAGTCTTGGAAGACGGCAGGGGCATTGCACAGTCCAAAGGGCATGACCAGATACTCAAAGTGTCCATCTCTGGTGTTAAATGCCGTTTTCCACTCGTCCCCCTCTCTGATGCGGATGAGGTTATAGGCGCCTCTTAAGTCCAATTTAGTGAAGATGTGGGCACCTTGGAGGCGATCAAAGAGTTCAGAGATGAGGGGTAAGGGGTAGCGGTTCTTAACCGTGATTTTATTAAGACCGCGGTAGTCAATGCAAGGACGTAGGGAGCCATCCTTTTTGGAGACAAAGAAAAATCCGGCTCCGGCAGGAGAGGAGGATTTACGGATAAAGCCCCTTTTTAGATTCTCCTGGACGTATTCGGACATGGCAAGAGTCTCTGGGGCAGAGAGAGGATAAATTCTGCCCCGGGGTGGAGTAGTACCCGGGAGGAGGTCGATAGGGCAATCATAAGGCCTGTGAGGAGGTAGAGTCTCAGCTTGTTTTTTGCAGAAAACATCCGCGAAGTCCATATAGGCCTTGGGGAGACCGGTTACTGGAGGAACCACAGAGTTACGGCAAGGGTTACTGGGAACCGGTTTTAGACAGTTCTTGGAACAAGAGGACCCCCAACTCTTGATCTCCCCAGTGGACCAATCCAGGGTTGGGGAATGAAGTTGAAGCCAGGGAAGTCCAAGGAGAATCTCCGAGGTGCAATTGGGGAGGACCAAAAGTTCAATCCTCTCATGATGAGATCCGATGCTCATAAGAAGGGGCTCCGTGCGGAAACGTATGGTACAGTCCAATCTTTCATTATTTACACAATTGATGTAGAGGGGTCTGGCGAGACTGGTCACTGGGATGTTGAACCTGTTGACGAGAGAGGCCAAAATAAAATTTCCTGCAGAACCAGAGTCCAAGAAGGCCACTGTAGAGAAGGAGAAGGCAGAAGCAGACATCCGCACAGGCACAGTAAGACGTGGAGAAGCAGAGTAGACATCAAGGACTGTCTCACCTTTGTGCGGAGTCAGCGTACGTCTTTCCAGGCGGGGAGGACGGATAGGACAATCCCTCAGGAAGTGTTCGGTACTAGCACAGTACAGGCAGAGGTTCTCCATACGGCGTCGTGTCCTCTCTTGAGGTGTCAGGCGAGACCGGTCGACCTGCATAGCCTCCACGGCGGGAGGCACAGGAACAGATTGCAGGGGACCAGAGGAGAGAGGAGCCGAGGAGACGAAACGCCTCGTGCGAACAGAGTCCATATCTTGGCGGAGTTCCTGACGCCTTTCAGAAAAACGCATGTCAATGCGAGTGGCTAGGTGAATAAGTTCATGTAGATTAGCAGGAATTTCTCGTGCGGCCAGAACATCTTTAATGTTGCTGGATAGGCCTTTTTTGAAGGTCGCGCAGAGGGCCTCATTATTCCAGGACAATTCTGAAGCAAGTGTACGGAATTGTACGGCATACTCGCCAACGGAAGAATTACCCTGGACCAGGTTCAACAGGGCAGTCTCAGCAGAAGAGGCTCGGGCAGGTTCCTCAAAGACACTTCGGATTTCCGAGAAGAAGGAGTGTACTGAGGCAGTGACGGGGTCATTGCGGTCCCAGAGCGGTGTGGCCCATGACAGGGCTTTTCCGGACAGAAGACTGACTACGAACGCCACCTTAGACCTTTCAGTGGGAAACAGGTCCGACATCATCTCCAGATGCAGGGAACATTGGGAAAGGAAGCCACGGCAAAACTTAGAGTCCCCATCAAACTTATCCGGCAAGGATAAGCGTATCCCAGGAGCGGCCACTCGCTGCGGAGGAGGTGCAGGAGCTGGCGGAGGAGATGACTGCTGAAGCTGTGGTAGCAACTGTTGTAGCATAACGGTCAGTTGAGACAGCTGTTGGCCTTGTTGCGCAATCTGTTGTGACTGCTGGGCGACCACCGTGGTGAGGTCAGCGACAACTGGCAGAGGAACTTCAGCGGGATCCATGGCCGGATCTACTGTCACGATGCCGGCTGGCAGGTAGTGGACCCTCTGTGCCAGAGAGGGATTGGCGTGGACCGTGCTAGTGGACCGGTTCTAAGCCACTACTGGTTTTCACCAGAGCCCGCCGCAAAGCGGGATGGTCTTGCTGCGGCGGTAGTGACCAGGTCGTATCCACTAGCAACGGCTCACCTCTCTGGCTGCTGAAGATAGGCGCGGTACAAGGGAGTAGGCAGAAGCAAGGTCGGACGTAGCAGAAGGTCGGGGCAGGCAGCAAGGATCGTAGTCAGGGGCAACGGCAGAAGGTCTGGAAACACTGGCAAGGGACACACAAGGAACGCTTTCACTGGCACTAAGGCAACAAGATCCGGCAAGGGAGTGCAAGGGAAGTGAGGTAATATAGGGAGTGCACAGGTGATAACTCTAATTGGAACCACTGCGCCAATCAGCGGCGCAGTGGCCCTTTAAATCGCAGAGACCCGGCGCGCGCGCGCCCTAGGGAGCGGGGCCGCGCGCGCCGGGACAGAACAGACGGGGAGCGAGTCAGGTAGGAGAGCCGGGGTGCGCATCGCGAGCGGGCGCTACCCGCATCGCGAATCGCATCCCGGCTAGCAGCAGGATCGCAGCGCCCCGGGTCAGAGGACGTGACCGGGGCGCTGCAGCGGAGGAGGTGAAGCGAGCGCTCCGGGGAGGAGCGGGAACCCGGAGCGCTCGGCGTAACAACCACAATGCTCTCTGCTGGCACCTCTGTCCATATCAGGAACTGTCCAGAGCAGGAGAGGTTTGCTATGGGGATTTGCTCCTACTCTGGGCAGTTCCTGACATGGACAGAGGTGTCAGCATAGAGCACTGTGGTCAGACTCTAAAGAACTAACCAACTTCCTCTGGAGCATACAGCAGCTCATATGTACTGGAAGGATGAAGATTTTTCAGTAGAAGTCATTTACAAATCTGTTTAACTATCTGGCATAAGTTGATTAACATTTTTTTTTTCTTTTCACCGGAGTACCCCTTTAATACCCAGTCAGGAGCACTAGAATTATAGGACATGCTGTATCCAGTTAATGTTTGCCACATCTTTAACCCCTTGACCCCAAACATGACCCCGATAGATTTGGAGCTTCAGACAAGAATTCCTCACATCTCCTTCTACCGTAAAACATAGAGGGAGATTTATCAAAACCTGTCCAGAGGAAAAGTGGCTGAGTTGCCCATAGCAACCAATCAGATCGCTTCTTTCGTTTTTGGAAAGTCCTCTACAAAATGAAAGGAGCTATGGGATTGGTTGCTATGGGAAACTGGTCAACTTTTCCTCTGGACAGGTTTTGATAAATCTCCCCCGTTGGGGGAGATTTATCAAGACCTGTCCAGAGGAAAAGTTGCTGAGTTGCCCATAGCAACCAATCAGATGGCTTCTTTCATTTTGCAGAGGCCTTTTCAAAAACGAACGAAGCGATCTGATTGGTTGCTATGGGCAACTCAGCCACTTTTCCTCTGGACAGGTCTTGATAAATCTCCCCCAACGGGGGAGATTTATCAAAACCTGTCCAGAGGAAAAGTTGACCAGTTACCCATAGCAACCAATCAGATCGCTCCTTTCATTTTGTAGAGGACTTTTCAAAAACGAAAGAAGCGATCTGATTGGTTGCTATGGGCAACTCAGCCACTTTTCCTCCGGACGGGTTTTGATAAATCTCCCATTTTTTCCCCTATTTCTATTTTCTCTTCCCTTGACTATTCTTGGCAGTAAACTCTCTGTTATGTGTTTTTTTTTTGTAGAAACATGGATTGGAGAAATCCTTACAAGAAACTCAGTGTCACTCGGCAGAACATCTTGAGAAGATCCAGATACTTATCTGCCAGTTTGAGGGCGATTTGAGCAAAGTCAGATATGACCTGGAACGGCAGAACAATGACTATAAGGTTCTTCTGGATATAAAGAGTCGTCTAGAGAACGAAATTAACACATACCGGCGCCTGATTGACGGAAGCAGGTATGACGTGACTCTAAAAAAAAAAAAAAAAGGAATATTAACCCCTTAAGGACCGGGGTTTTTTCCGTTTTTGCATTTTCGTTTTTTGCTCCTTGCCTTTAAAAAATCATAACTCTTTCAATTTTGCACCTAAAAATCCATATGATGGTTTATTGTTTGCGCCACCAATTCTACTTTGTAATGACATCAGTCATTTTGCCCAAAAATCTACGGTGAAACGGGAAACAAAATCATTGTGAGACAAAATTGGAAAAAAAAAACGCCGTAAATTTTGGGGGCTTCCGTTTCTACACAGTGCATTTTTCGGTAAAAATGACACCTGATATTTATTCTGTAGGTCCATACGGTTAAAATGATCCCCTACTTATATAGGTTGGATATTGTCGTACTTCTGGAAAAAATCATAACTTCATGCAGGAAAATTAATACGTTTAAAATTGTAATTTCTGACCCCTATAACTTTTTGATTTTTAGGTGTATGTGGCGGTATGAGGGCTAATTTTTTGCACAATGATCTGAACTTTTTAACGGTACCATTTTTGCATTGATAGGACTTATTGATGGATTGATTGATTGATTTTTTCATGATTATGGGAAAAGGGGGGTGATTCAAACTTTTAATAGGGAAGGGGTTAAATGATATTTATTCACTTTTTTTTCCACTTTTTTTTTGCAGTGTTATAGCTCCCATAGGGACCTATAACACTGCACACACTGATCATTGTTATCCCATAGGGACCTATAACACTGCACACACTGATCTTTGTTATCCCATAGGGACCTATAACACTGCACACACTGATCATTGTTATCCCATAGGGACCTATAACACTGCACACACTGATCTTTTACATTGATCAGTGGTTTCTCATAAGAAACCAGTGATCGATGATTCTGCCGCTTGACTGCTCATGCCTGAATCTCAGGCACTGATCAGTCATTCGGCAATCGGACAGCGAGGAGGCAGGCAAGGGCCCTCCCGCTGTCCTGTAAGCTGTTCGGGATGCCGCAAGTTCGCCGCAGCTATCCCGAACAGCCCACTGAGCTAACTGGCATGGTTTCAGTTTCACTTTAGACGCGGCTTTCAACTTTGAAGTGATCAATGCCGCGCGCTATTAGCCGGGCCCGTACCGCTATGACGAGGGGCCACGTCGTGGCCCCGCGTTATAGATCGGGAGCGGACACATGACGTTCCAGTACGTCATGTGTCCTTAAGGGGTTAAAGGTGTACTCCACTGCCATAGCGTTTGGAACGTTTTGTTCCGAATGCTTGGAGCAGGCGGCGGGGGTCATGACTAGTGTCGAGCACGAATATTCGGAATGCAAATTTTTATTGCGAATATTTAGAATATAGTGATATACAGTGGTCCCTCAAGTTACAATATTAATTGGTTCCAGGACGACCATTGTATGTTGAAACCATTGTATGTTGAGACCAGAACTCTATGGAAACCTGGTAATTGGTTCTGAAGCCACCAAAATGTCATCCAAAAATAGGAAAAAAGTGAGGATTAAATAAAAATAAGTAGATAACTAATACAGATAAAGCAAATCCTTCCATATAAAATTAAGAAAGATCTTCTGGGAGCTGTAAGGGCAGAGTAGGAGCAAATCCCTACTTGCTCTGGACAGTTCCTGCCATGGACAGAGGTGTCAGCAGAGAGCACTGGCTGATCAATAGTGAATTAGAGACAAAGGATTTATGTTTTTTCCGGAAAAATTGCCCCTCTTGTCCAACGGTTGTCTCTGGTATCACAGATCATCTACATTAAAGTAAATGGGCCAAGCTAAAATACAAAGCGTAGGCCATGTAGTGTGGATTCTGATATTTGCATGCAACCATTTGATGAACTAAAAGGGGTACTACAGTGCTCCAGCGTTCTGAACATTTTGTTCAGATTGCTCGCAGCTGAAGGCCGTGAAATCATGGCCACGCCCCCTCATGATGCCAGACCACGCCCCCTCCTTTCATGTCAGGGGGCGTGTCGGCCAACACGCCCCCTCCCATAAACATGAATGGAGAGGAGTGGCGTGGCATCATGAGGGGGTGTGATGTCACAACCACTGCCGCAGGAACCCGGCGATCAGACATCTTATGCCCTATACTTTGAATAGGGGATAAGATGTCTAGCAGCGGAGAACCCCTTTAAAGAGGTTCTCTAGTTTGAACAGTCACTACTTTCAGAAGGGTCTCGTGACAATAAGCTGATCATCAATGATCCATGCTTGGTGGACCACCAGTATTCAGATGTAAACTGTGAAGGAACTTGTCAGTAAAGTGTTTAGTTTTACTGCAGCGCCATCACAGGAGAACTGTAGCATTACACAGTGGCCATTTGAATTAGTGTTGTCTGTGTAATGTAGGACAGAGCAGGTCCTCCACAGCGAGACATGCTCCTTGCACCCGCTAGAAGCAGGATGATCGGGGGATTTAAAGGGGTAGTCTGGTGGAAAACTATATATTTTTTTTAAATAAACTGGTGCCATGAAGTAAAACAGATTTGTAAATTACTTCTATTTAAAAATCTCAATCCTTCCAGTACTTATCAGCTGCTGTATGATCCACAGGAAGTTGTACTTCTTTCTGGAGTTCTTTTCAGTCTGACCACAGTGCTCTCTGCTGACACTTCTGTCCGTATCAGGAACTGTCCAGAACAGGAAAAGTTTGCTCTGGGGATTTGCTTGTACTCTGGACAGTTCCTGACATGTCAGCAGAGAGCACTGTGGTCAGGCAGAAAATGATTCCAGAAAGAAATACAACTTCCTGTGGAGCATATAGCAGCTGATAAGCCCTGTAAGAATTAAGATATTTAAAAAAAAAGTAATTTACAAATCTGTTCAGCTTTCTGGCACCAGTTGTTTTTAATAAAAATATTTTCCACCGGAGTACCCCTTAAAAACAGGGAACCTAACTTTATTGACTCAGAGTTCCCTAACAGTGTAAATAAAAATAGGAAACACAGCTGCTTTCTTTCAAAAAACAGCTCCCTGTCTGTCTCCAGGTTGGGTGTGGTTCTGCAGCTCAGTTCCATTGAAGTAAATGGAGCCAAGTTGTAAAACCACACCCAACCTGGGGACAGACAGGGAGCTGTTTTTAAAAAGAAATTAGCAGTGTTTTTCTATTCCGGATAACCCAATTTAAACGGAACAATCATATTTATTTTGTTTATTTTCTAACTATATTTATATATTTTTAAAACCATATTTATAACTGAAATTGTATTCACCTTTTTTTTTTATTTCTTATTTTAGTGAGAAGTCTACTCAATCTACAGGTAATTTATTTATTTATTTATTTTTTTGTATCCCCCTAAACTAATACAGCGTTGTGCATGATGGTGGTAGGTTTCTAAAAATGTCTAAAATGTCACTTGCAGCAAAAAAGGGAACAATGAAGTTCTAAGTAGCGAGCTCTATCTGTGAATAGTCATGTGGGCGGCCCAGATCTCCTTAGGAGTCAAGCAGTCATGGCTAGACTGACCTACCACAGGTCAACCTACACCACCATGTATGTCATTTGTTGTACCCACTAAAGATGATACTGTAATGACATTTCATGGTCTGTCGGAAATCAATAAAGCCAAGATGGATGGCTTCTCTGAATGCTGGGGTTACCCATATGACTGTTTAAATGGGTACTCCGCTGCTCAGCGTTTGGAACAGTTTGCGCCAGGAGCTCGTGACGTCATAGCCCCCTCCCATAAGCTTGCATTGAGGGCGCGGGGCGCTGGAGCCAGTGCCGGGAGCTCTTGATGCCATAGTCCCGCCCCCTCATTACATCACGCCCCGCCCCCTCAATGCAAGTCTATGGGAGGGGGCGTGACAGCCGTCACGCCCCCTCCCATAGACTTGCATTGAGGGGGTGGGGTGTGACATCCTGAGGAGACGAGGATATGGCGTCACGAGCTCCCGGTGCCAGCTCCAACGTTCGGGACAGTTTGTTCCAAACGCTGAGCAGCAGAGTACCCCTTTAATGTTTAGAAAAATTCAAGGATAGTTTAAGAAAGGAAATAGAAGGGCGGAGCTATGACGTCACAAGCTCCCGTCGCCGGCTCCAGCTTTCGGAACAGTTTGTTCCAAACGCTGAGCAGCGGAGTACCCCAATAAAGGGAATGTGTCATCAGAAAATGGCATATCGTTTAAAGTGAATCTGTCATTATAAAGAAGTTTTAATATGTCATAGAGTGTTGAGACCCCAGTAGAATGATGCAGGAGACATGTTTGCTTAGCGCATTCTCTCCAAGCTTTGTGCCACGTGACCAGGACGGACTCATAATGTAAGTCTATGGGACCATCCTGCTCACATAGAAACAGAGCAGGAAGAGAAGCAGGCAGTAGCGTGGTTCTTAAAGGAGTAGTCCAGTCCTGAAAAACGTATCCCCTATCCTAAGTATAGGGTATGAGTTTCAAATCACGGGGGGTCCGACCGCTGGGGCCCCCTGCAATCTTCTGTATAGGGCGCCAGCCGCTAAAAGCGGCTGCCGACACCCCCCTCAGTACAGCGCTATGGCAGAGCCGGAGATTGCTGAAGACAGGGCTCCGGCTTTTCCATAGAGTTGCATTGAGGGGGAGTGTCAGCCGCCACTTCGTGCAGTGGTCGACACGCCCCCTTCCCGCGGGCTGCCAGGGGCCCGTACGGGAGATTGCGGGGGTCCCAGTGGTCAGACCCCCCGCGACTTGAAACTTATCCCCTATCCTTGGGATAGGGGATACGTTTTTCAAGACTGGAGCTCTCCTTTAATTGATAGATCAGGGTCTGAAAACGCATAACCCAACTGATAAAATTGTTTCACATGTTCCTAGGACATGTCAAAAGTTTATCATGACAGCTACATAGTATACTTCACATAAAGTTTTAATGTTAACTACAAGAATCATTGGTTTTGTTTTGTTTTTTTCGAATTCCGAAATTTCCATTTTGATATATCTATCTATATATATGTATATATATATATATATATATATATATATATATATATATATATATACGGTATATTGAAAATAAAATCCTGAAATCTTGCAATTTCAATTCTGGCCCCTAGGCCAAAGACAAAGCTGAGACTTCCTGTTCTGTATACGTCACTTTACATGTTACTGTACACGTCTCGTCCTTATCAACACAGTATATAGATAAAAGAGGTGCACACAAATAGCTGTTGCTCACAGCTCAGCCTCCCCTACCTCTAGAATGACCATTGCAAAGGTCAACAAGCACACCCAGACACCTTTCCCATTTATAACAATGGGACAGTTTCACTCTATTGTTGCCTATGTCCATAGGGCTTGCTGTAAAGCATATCACTAAATGCTGTTTTAAAAAAAACTTCGTCCAGATGGCTGACCCCCCATAATATTGTACTAAAAAAGAAATAGAAAAACAACAAAATACAATCAGAAAATAGAAACATATTAGAAAAAAAGAACATGTTTTAGTATTTAGCATTTAGCAAGGGTACCAAGTTTCATCCAAATTTTTTTAAATATATTATAGATTAATATATGCAGAATAACTTTCCAATTGCATGTTATTAAAAAAATATGCTTCTTTCTATTTAATTTTCTAATTTGAAAAAAATGACCACTAGGGGTCTCCCTACCAGTCCTGGCTGCAAGCCTTTTTTTTTTATTTTTTTATAGATTTCAGACTCATGTTGGAGTCCTAAATCTCAGATTGCAGCCGGGACACAGACAAGCTCAGCACTGCTCCCTGCTATTGGAAAGTCATTCTGCATATATTAATCTATAATATATCAAAAGTTTTTTTGATGAAAGGTACCCTTTTATCAGTCAAAAAATCTAGGTAATACATTCCCTTTTAAGGCAATAAGTGTATTTTTATAGCCACTATATATTCCCTTTATGCTATACCAAGATCTTTTTTCTCCCGCATAAGATAAGGGTTCTATGGGTCTGACTGCTGGGACCAAAAAAACAGTGTCCCAAGTCTGAATGGAGTGCTGGAGTGCATGTACAATGTTCAAATGGGGAACTCAGTATTCCAGTTCTCTTGCTTTCTCTGGGCCATATCCTGTGGATAGGGGATACATGTGGTTGGTTAAAGAGAAGGTTGATCCACTTGGGACCCACGGGGGTCAAGTCCAAGGGCTGGTTCTGCAGGACTCCTGCTAATGGGAACAGTGTTCTTGCTGTGAAAAAAGTGCAGGAACTCCGTTCCCATGGGCCAGAATGGACAGAATCATTCCAACATTGATGCCACAATAACTCTGTTTCTTCTATTTTAGATACAAACCGAAAGGTCAAGACCATCGTTCAAGACATGGTGAATGGAAGAGTGGTGAACGCCAGAATTTCCGAAATCCCACAGAAACTGTGATAGCCATGAAGACTTAAATCTTGGGATGCAACAAATGTTTTACAGAAGAAGCGGATGACAGATACCCTGTTTACATGTGCCAATATTTATCATTAATGTACAGAGGGACTATTCTAATATGTACCTGTCCAGAGAGATATTTATTGATGAGAACACAGGAGAACCATGTACAGTGTGTCTGCTTAATGCAATAACACAATGATGCCAGACCTTCCCATATTATTATGGTCACATCAACTAGGTTACATTTTTTTAAACATATGCTGGGTCCTTTAGTAAGAGTATCATTTAGGAGCATGTTCCCGGAAATGTGATGATTTTCCTTTTTTTTTTTTCTTTTTTTTTGTTTTGCTTATATCTAAAGCTGGTCTTTCATACTTGTAATATAAACCCCAAGGAGAATAGGTGGAAGTACTTATTATTTTCTATTGAATCGTCTCCTTTTGGAATAGGGGTGTCTGCTTCCGCCACTTTGAAGTACCTTATAAGAGTGTTTTAGTTCAATAGTTGAAGACCCTTACCTCTTAAAGGGGTACTCCACCCCTAGATATCTGATCACCACAGTATAGCAAATATATTGTATATGTCACCTGTTCACACTTGGGCGGGTGTCTTGGGTTTTTCAATAGTGACCCCCACAGTATAGCATGCGGCACCCACCTGTTTCTTGTCTGGAAGCGCTGGAGGGTCTGGGTCGCGACCACGGGAACGGACGTCTGTGACGTCATGACTCCGCCCCCGTGTGACATCATGCCCCGTCTCCTCAATGCAAGTCTATGGGAGAGTCTGGGTCGCGACCACGGGAACGGTAGTCCGTTACGTCATGACTACGCCCCCGTGTGACGTCACGCCCCGTCTCCTCAATGCAAGTCTATGGGAGGGGGCGTGACGGCCGTCACGCCCCCTCCCATAGACTTGCATTGAGGGGACGGGGTGTGACGTCACACGGGGGCGGAGTAATGACATCACGGACTTCCGTTCCCGTGGTCGCGACCCAGACCCTCCAGCGCTTCCTGACAAGAAACAGGTGGGTGCCGCATGCTATACTGCGGGGGTTCCCAGCGGCGGGACCCCCGCGATCAGACATTTTATCCCCTATCCTTTGGATAGGGGATAAGATGTCTAGGGGTGGAGTACACCTTTAAACAAAGAGTGACGATAAAGAGCGTCTATCTCCCTGGAGGACTGAAGAAGGAAGCGCATTGTGTATTGCACAGCTTGCCTACTTGCCTGACTTTAATGGGCACTGTGTAATACCTCATTTCCCCTGTGGGGGAGCTGCAGGGGAACTGAACACTTGCTGACAATTTCCCCACCAGATCACAGCTTATTCCTCGCTGTCCCAGTAGCAGAAAACCCTATGATCAGCTTAGTTTATGGAGACCCTTATAAAACGGAGGTATTATTCAAAGTGGGCTGGCCCTTTAATCTACAATAGCATTGAACCCTAATAAGAAGTATTGACATGACATTCCATGTAAATATATTATTAAAGGGGATGTTTGGGATTAGAAAGCCATGGCTGCGTTCTACCTAAAACAGTGCCACCCCTGTTTGCAGGTGGTGTGTTGTATTACACTGTATCTCTATTTATTTAAAGGGGTGCATAGCCTGTAGAAAGTGCCACACACCTGTCCACAGGCTATGTCTTGTATTGCAGCTCAAATCTATTTAAAGGGGTACTCCAGTGGAAAACGTGTTTTTTTTTTTTTTTAACAGTTAAACAGATTTGTAAATTGCTTCTATTAAAAAATCTCAATCCTTCCAGTACTTATTAGCAGCTGAATACTACAGAGGAAATGGTTTTCTTTTTGGAACACAGAGCTCTCTGCTGACATCACAAGCACAGTGCTCTCTGCTGACATCTCTGTCCATTTTAAGAACTGTCCAGAGTAGGAGAAAATATCCATATGCTGCTCTGGACAGTTCCTAAAATGGACAGAGATGTCATCAGAGAGCACTGTGCTTGTGATGTCAGCAGAGAGCTCTGTGTTCCGAAAAGAAAATAATTTCCTCTGTAGTATTCAGCAGCTAATAAGTACTGGAAGGATTAAGATTTTTTTTATAGAAGTTATTTAAAAATCTGTTTAACTTTCTGACATCAGTTGATTTAAAAAAAAAAAAGGTTTCCACCAGAGTACCCTTTTATATACCGTAGATTTGAGCTGCAATACCAGACATAGCCTGTGGATAGTTGTGTGGCACTGTTTTCGGAAAAAAGTAGCCAAGGGTTTCTAATTTGAGATAGCCCTTTACATATGTATCGATGAATGGATACCGCCAGTATCTGACAGACTCTATTGGTTTATAATGGGATTAGTCAGACTCTGTCCATTATTTTTACAGATCAAAAAGTATTGCATGCAGCATTATTTTCCAAGACTAGGATAAATATATATATATATATATATATATATATATATATATATATATAAAATGTGTTCTCAGACTATTTAAGTGTTAAATGTATCATTTATAGATAGAAACCATAGTTTATAGAATTGTATTTTAATCTGAATTTTTGCTGAATGTTTGATATGTAGAAATACATAAGGCGAGGTGGAGCCACTCATAATAAGAACCATTTAGATTCCACGGCCATTGTTTGGTGATTAAATTTAATTTCCAATAATATTTTTCTATTCATCCATAGCAACCATTTTGGATTTGTGACAGGAAGTGCAGCCATATTGGTTGCCAGGGACTCAGAAAGTGATGGTAAATTATGGGGGAGATTTATCAAAACCCGTCCAGAGGAAAAGTTGCTGAGTTGCCCATAGCAACCAATCAGATCGCTTCTTTCATTTTTGAAAACGCCTCTGAAAAATGAAAGAAGCGATCTGTTTGGTTGCTATGGGCAACTCAGCAACTTTTCCTCTGGACAGGTTTTGATAAATCTCCCCCTATAATTCTGTCATCAAGTTCGATCTATGAAAAGTGTCAGATTTACCATTTCTTTCTATAGAGGTAATTCAAAAGTGACGACCAATATGACAGCACTTCCTGTTGTTCCTTGTTTACAAAATGGCTGCCAAAACCAAACAGGAAATGACCAATATCTCTGGAAGGAAATAAAACAAATGCACCAGACTTTGTCTGCCATTCTAACCTGATAAAGGGGGCACTCCACTGGCCAGCGTTCGGAAGTAAATGTTCCGAACGTTGTTTTCACGCTGCTGGGGTCGGCCACGTGCCTGTGACGTCATGCCCACGCCCCCTGAATGCAAGTCAATGGGAGGGGGCGTGACGGCCGTCACGCCCCCTCCCATTGACTTGCATTCAGGGGGCGTGGACATGACATCACAGGCACGTGGCCGACCCCCAAAACGAATGCTGGCCAGTGGAGTACCCCTTTAACATTTTAGATGGAGGTCCTCAGAAAGGTGCCTTGGTGGAAGACATGGCCGCCAACCATCACTCATTCTCTAGTTGTCATAGTTAAGGTCCATATTGTATCTTATTTTACATTAATATCTCTATTATTTTCATTTTCACGTACTCAACTGCAATTTTTCATATTTTCTTATTTATATTTTCTTAATATTTTAATCAAGTTGATTTTTTAATTTACAAAAAAAAAGTATTTTTCCTCCTATGATTAATTTTTTCTTAGAAATACCGAGATCACTGACTCGGTCTGAAAGTAGTTTAGATAATAGAGTAAATGACATCTAAAATGCTTATTAACCCATGAAGCAGAGCTGAATGTGTCATTTAAGGGTTAATACCATGTTCCTATGGATCACGAGATGACAAATCTTTATGACTAATAGAAAAAGACATTCTGCTCTGCTACATATGTATCCTCCCTGTTTCGCCCATGTGGTATAACATGGATTTTATAAATGCATCCTATGTAAAAAAAATGATTTCAGAATTAGATTAGCCTATTATGGTAAAGCTTAAAGGGGTACTCCGGTGGAAAACGTAATTTTTTTTTTTTTTAAACCAACTGGTGCCAGAAAGTTAAAAAAAAATTGTAAATTACTTCTATTAAAATATCTTAATCCTTCCAGTACTTATTAGCTGCTGAATACTACAGAGGAAATTAATTTTCTTTTTGGAACACAGTGCTCTCTGCTGACACCTCTGTCCATTTTAGGAACTGTCCAGAAAAGGAGAAAATCCCCATAGCAAACATATGCTGCTCTGGGCAGTTCCTAAAATGGACAGAGATGTCAGCAGAGAGCACTGTGTGGTCATGATGTCAGCAGAGAGCACTGTGTTCCAAAAAGAAAAAATAATTTCCTCTGTAGTATTCAGCAGCTAATAAGTACTGGAAGGATTAAGATTTTTTTTTTTTAATAGAAGTCATTTACAAATCTGTTTAACTTTCTGGCACCAGTTGATTTAAAAAAAATAAAAATAAAAGTTTTCCACCGGAGTACTCCTTTAAAGGAGTTGTTCAGGCTTCCCGAAAAAAAAAAAACAGCCCACACCTTTCCCCTGCGTGTCATTGCAGCTCAGCTCTGTTACTTCAATTAAACTAAGGTGCAGTACCAGGCATAAGCTATGGAAGGTGTGGCGCTGTTTATGGGAAAAAGGCAATTCTGAAAAATTCCTTTAGGATTAGACTAAGTCAAACCATGAGGTGTCTATTGGAGACTGCTAAACGTGAGGCCCAAAAATGTATTTTATTTTTTTTACTTTTTTTGTAATTTATATGTGAGGTATACGTTTTATGCTTGGTGAGTCCTTCACCCCCTCTTTTTAATAATTCTATTTACAGATAAAAATGGAGGGTAAGAGTCAAGAATTGTTCTAGAATGTTTAAGCAGACCTACCAAATTCATGCTGACTAGAGATGAGCGGCATTGCCCATATTCAAATTCACGATATTTCGCGAAAATATAGACGAATATCCGTCCTATATTCACGAATTTCGTGTATTCGTTATATTTGCGTATTCGAGGAAGAAAACAGTGAGGGTGGACAACTTTACTATTCGTTGCTAGGGATGTTGTTGACAACCTCTAACAAGTGTATTTTCATCATTCTAATTGGCCTACAAGTGAAAAGAAGGAATATTCGACTATGTGCATATGCGGAAAAAGTGAATATTCGCTATTTCGAATATATAGTGAATATATTCGCAATATTTGCAAATTCGCAAATTTGCAATAAAAATTTGAAATGCGAAAATTCCAACACTAATGCTGATTATGCTGCACTCAGGGATATGTAGCATTCCCATGGTCCCCAGGACCCAAAAAGAGAGCCTGTGAGTCCTGTCCCCAATGGTAAAGAGGGCCTGTGAGTCCTGTCCCCAATGGTAAAGAGGGCCTGTGAGTCCCGTCCCCAATGGTAAAGAGGGCCTGTGAGTCCCGTCCCCAATGGTAAAGAGGGCCTGTGAGTCCCGTCCCCAATGGTAAAGAGGGTCTGTGAGTCCCGTCCCCAATGTTAAAGAGGGCCTGTGAGTCCCGTCCCCAATGGTAAAGAGGGCCTGTGAGTCCCATCCCCTATGGTAAAGAGGGCCTGTGAGTCCTGTCCCCAATGGTAAAGAGGGCCTGTGAGTCCTGTCCCCAATGGTAAAGAGGGCCTGTGAGTCCTCTCTCCATTATGCCTGTAAATAGTGTTTGTCAACTCTCTCAGCATACAACCCAATACAAGAAAAGTTGTTAATTTTTATTTTTCGACTCACAAGCTTCATCTATGAGTGGGTGGAGAAAGCAGGACTCACAGGCTTTGTCTATGAGTGGGCAGAAGAAGCGGGACTTGTAGGCTTTGTCTACCGGTAGGGAGAGGATTTGGAACTCATAAGCTTTTGGGTCTATTCACACGTCATAATTTCCGCACATCTGCACCAATTCCGTTTCCGCATTCATTTGGGTGGTTTCTGCTTTGTGTGGATTTTGTACAGAAAATAACGTAGCGCGCCACTTGCGGTGAAAAATGAGTTCGTTTTTATTCAAGCAATCCAATAATCAAAGTGACGTTTCGGTCAATTAAAGCCCTTCCTCAGACCGAGTGCAGCGGAGGAAACAGGAGTCAAGGGACAGATGACGGTCAGGTACCGTGATGAAGGTAAGTGGCCCTTGTGACATCGGTCGCCTACCACTTACCTCCATCACAGTACCTGACCGTCATCTGTCGGTCTGAGGAAGGTCTTTAATTGACCGAAACGTCACTCTGATTATTGGAATTGTTTGAATAAAAACAAACTAATTTTTCACCGCAAGTGGCGCGCTACGTTATTTTCTCTCTTGAATTAGGGACGGCTAGGGACCCTAACCTAACCACAGTATTTGTGTGGATTTGGTGCGGAATTGGTGCGGAATCCGCATGCGGAAATTCAGAAGTGTGAATGGGAGTGCGGAATCCTGTAGAAGTCTATTAGGCTTTAATTTTTCACATGCCTCTGTGGATAGACTTAAAGAGGTACTCCGCTACTCAGCGTTTGGAACAAACTGTTCCAAACGCTGGAGCTGGCGCCTGGAGCTCGCGATGTCATAGCCCCGCCCCATCATTGTGTCCCACCCCGCCCCCTCAATGCAAGTCTATGGGAGGGGGCGTGACGTCACGCCCCCTCCCATAGACTTGCATTGAGGGGCCGGGCGGTGACATCATGAGGGGGCTATGACATCCCGAGCTCACGGCTCCAGTGTTCGGAACATTTTGTTCCGAAACCTGAGCAGCGGAGTACCCCTTTAAGATCACATGATGTCTTTGTCCTCTTTTTTTTATTTTTCTCCCTGTAATAGATTGATGAACGTTGTCCGGTTTGTAAAGGTTATGATAAAGATCCTTCGTGGAATAGTTTGTATATTTGCAGGTGTAAGAGAGCTGTTCTAAATGTATGTGAGAATTAGAGATGAGCGAACTTACAGTAAATTTGATTCGTCACAAACTTCTCGGCTCGGCAGTTGATGACTTATCCTGCGTAAATTAGTTCAGCTTTCAGGTGCTCCGGTGGGCTGGAAAAGGTGGATACATTCCTAGGAAAGAGTGTTCCAGCCCACCGGAGCACCTGAAAGCTGAACTAATTTATGCAGGAAAAGTAATCAACTGCCGAGCCGAGAAGTTCGTGACGAATCAAATTTACTGTAAGTCCGCTCATCTCTAGTGAGAATGATAAAAAATACATAAACATAAGTATAAATGTGCAAAATATCTGTTGTACTCCATTGGTTTATGTGTATTTATGGATTGCGGTAGATGGATTGAGAATTCAGATCTGTTAAGTTATGTGGACTTTAAGCACTTACCTGTCATCTGTGAATATCTGTCAATATGTCTATGTTCCCCTTTCTCCTCATTTTACTATCTGTAATTCCAAATAAAATCTTATTCTAACAAATTGCTTGAGCTTATTTTAATGGTAATGTGTCATCAGAAAATGACCTATTGGTTACATCAGGCTTTTATGTTAAAGGGGTACTCCGGCCCTAAGACATCTTATCCCCTATCCACCGGCGGGACCCCCGCAATATTTTATGCAGCAAAACAGAGCGAACATGAAGGATGAATCACAATCACGGGGCCGGAGTATCGTGACGTCACAACTCCGTCCCATGTGACTCCATGGCTGTCACACCCCCTCCCATAGGCTTGCATTGAGGGGGCGGAGCCGTGACGTCACGATACTCCGGCCCCGTGATCATGATTCATCAGACCCGGAGTGATGTTCGCTCCAGAGGCTGATGATAGCGGGGTGCTGCATGAAAGATTGCGGGGGACCCCAGCGGCGGGACCCCCACGATCAGGCATCTTATCCCCTATCCTTTGGATAGGGGATAAGATGTCTTAGGGCCAGAGTACCACTTTAAAGGGGTATTCCGGCCATAGACATCCTATCCCCTATCCGAGAATAGGGGAAAAGATGTCTGATCGCAGGGGGCCAGCAGTGGGCCCCCTGCAGTCAGACATATTATCCTCTAAGCTTTGGATAGGAGGTAAGATGTCTATGGCTGGAATACCCCTTTAACGATATTTTTAAAGAGTTTGTTGTGATTTTTTTTCTACCTTTCCATTTTACAATCTATATTAGTGTTCCCAACCAGTCTGCCTCCAGCTGTTGTAAAACTATTACTCCCAGCGTGCCCAGACAGCTATTGACACCGGTACAAAGATAATGTTGGATCTACCACCATTCACGGCAAAGATCAGCCTCCACTTCTGAAAAGGTCATAGAGAATGCTCAGTAATCTGCAATTTATGTTAATGGGTAAGGTCCTGTCTATTGTTGTCTATGTCCATGGGTCCTGCGGTAAAGCATATCACACAATGCTGTTAAAAACAGCTCATGCTAAATGGCAGCCAGGGAAAATACTAGTGTTCCGGGATCTCACTCCCTGCACCTGTTTGGATAACATTAAGCAGGTGACCGGTTCACGATCACCAATGGCCTACAAGCCTGGATACATCTTCTCTAGGATGTACCCTTAAAGAGGTTATATTGGATTAGGTTTCTTTCACACAGCAGTTGTGCCTCGACAAGAATGGCCGTCAAACTCTTTTTTTTTTCTCCCGAGTTTGACGGCCGTCATTTTGACAGGGCGCAACGAGCAACAGCAACAGTCAATAGAGTCCGTTGTGCGCCTCTGTTTTTCAGGGGAGTAGCGGGAGAAAAATACGGCGCAAGCTGTATTATTTCTCCTTATATTTTCCCCAAAGGTCGTCACACTACCATGTCAATGGTACACAATGGTAGTGTGAAAGAGGCCTTAGAGAAACGGAGCTTATAAAACATTGCTCTGTGCCGGATAACTGGCGATGGGGGGGGGGGGGGGGGGCAGATGCTCGTCACATCATGGTCAGTCACGGCCATGCCCCCTCAATGCAAGTCTATGGGAGGGGGCATGACGGCCATCATGCCCCCTCCCATAGACTTGCACTGAGGGGGTGCGGCCGTGACGTTACGAGCCTCCCACACTGTACCCGATGCTCTAAATGAACGCCAAGTGCAGCAGGGAGATCGCAGGGGTCCCCAGTGGCGGGACCCCGTGATCAGACATCTTATCCCTTATCCTTTAGATAGAAGATAAGATATCTAGGGGTGGAGTACCTCTTTAAGGTCTCTTTATTGCTCAGGGGTGTAGCCTACATAAAGGGGGTGGGTCCAATTGGAGCTCTACTTATGGTGCAGGCCGAATCGTACCATCCTTAACCCAAACTATATTTAATTTATTACACTATTCACACTATGCAGGACTTTAGTATTACAACTATTTAGAGATGCAGACGACTTTAAGTTCCTTTCTGATATTACATTTTTATTTTAGGTCACCCTACTGCCTATAGGCTTATAGGCTACTGGCTTTGAACAATTCTATTTATTAGAAGGGTCCCTTGTTGTCAATAAGATAATCACATATTGTTATCTTTTCTGGGACCCAAGCAATTTCTGAGGGGGGGGGGGGGACTTGGCAGTAAACATTAAATTTTCGAGCAGTGCCTCCACAGGGGAAGTCAAACATTACACAGTGTTCATTTAAATAAATGGGTTGTCTGTATAATTCGGGACAGGACTAGCCAAGAGGTGATGAACCTCAATTACATACAGTATGATTCATTTTAGAAGTTTAGGAGTATTGGTGTCAGGGTGCGGACTAGCGGCTGGTGAAGACACTGGAGGTGGATCCTCTGTGCCAGAGAGGCGATGACGCGGGCCGTACTGGGGAATCGGTTCTAAGCAGTTACTGGTGTTCACCAGAGCCCGCCGCAAAGCAGGATGGACTTGCTGCGGCAGTAACTACCAGGTCGTGTTCCCCAGTAGCGACTCGACCTCTCTGGCAGCTGAGACTGGCTCGGTACACAAGGACTAGACAGAGGCGAGGTCAGACGTAGCAGAAGGTCAGGGCAGGCAGCGAGGTTCGTAGTCAGGGGCAACAGCAGAAGGTCTAGGTACACAGGCTTGGGACACACTATAACGCTTTCTCAGGGCACAAGGCAACAAGATCCGGCAAGGAGAGGAAGGGGAAGTGGGTTTTTATATGTTAGGGAGTGATTGGAAGTGATTGGGCCAGGCACCAATTAGTGGTGCACTGGCCCTTTAAATCTAAGCAAGCCGGCACGCGCGCGCCCTAGGGAGCGGGGCCGCGCGCGTCGGGAGGAAGCAGACGGGGGCGAGAGGTGAGTGAGATGGGCGCGAGGGCGGGCACCAGGGAGCAGCGCTCGCGGTCGGCAATGCCGACCGGAGCGCTGCAGACAGAGGCACGCCGTGAGCGCTCCGGGGAGGCAGCGGGACCCGCTGCACAATTGGTGTGCTGTACCGGATGCTAAAAAGAAGGTATATGGAGTTATTGTTTCAAAAACATTTGTTTTACTTTTTTCCTTCTATACATTGAATAGGGTCCAGTGTATGTGTATATATATCTGGGTGTGTGTGTATATATATCAGCAGCTGACATATCTGGTGACCTTATACAGATGTGACATTAAGAAGTGAATCTGTTCTCCCCCTCTAGATTTAAAGCATTAGTGTCAGAAATATAAACTTTCGACAAGTCTTGAGTACTAGCCGGCTAAAGTACAGGCAGTGCACTTCATTCACCCGATCCAACTCTTTAACTCATGCAGTGAAAGGGTCGGATTTGACTGACAGCAGGAGACTGAGACCTGGTCTAGACGAAATGTCAAATGTTTATATTAATGACACAAACGTTTTAAAGTTGCGAGTTAGGGTGGTGTCCTGATGGTTGAGGACCATGTATGGTTCACAATAGAGTCTAGATTCTTGAAGGGAAAAACCCTGAAAAGAGGGTCCTGTGCATGTGGTATTTAGGAGATATAGTCCAGTAGCTTTAAGCTGTTGCCCGGAAGGATTGTAGTGAGGCTGTAGGGGTACTCCCACCCCTAGACATCTTATCCCTATCCAAAGGTTGGGGATAAGATGTCTGATAGCGGGGGGGGTTTCCAGCAACTGGGACCCCCCTATGATCTCTGGGTCGTTGCCACACGTTCTGAACACAGAAGCTTGGAGCTTCGGTGTTCGTGATGTCACGCCACACCCCCTCCATTCATGTCTACGGGAGGGGGTGGGACGGCTAGTACATGCCTCCCGCCATAGACATGAATAGAGGGGGCGTGATGGCTGTCGTCATTCGGCAAGGAGAGGAGTTTGCTCCATGCACCGGATGACTGGAGTGCCGCGGACCAGACCCCCGCAATTAGACATCTTTATGTCTAGGTTTAGGGGCAGAGTACCCCTTAAGGCTCAGCAAAATTTATAGCAGTGACAAGAGTGTTTTTCAGACTTTTTTTTTTTTCTGAAAAAGGGGGCTCACTTCATTATCTCAGATAGACATGTTGGTCTGCCAGCCAGACCTTAGTGTGTGCAAGGTTGTGTGAATGAGATAATGAGGAAAATAATACAAGAAAATTACAGTTACATTATTATTATTATTTTAGTTTTTTGTTTATTTCTTCCCCCCCTTCCCCTGATCTGTCTGCCTATGTCTCTACCCTCGCTCTCATTTTAAGAGTATAGTAAATGCATAATCTTCAATTTAAGATTGTAAAGTTATGAGGATGGATGTTGCATTTAATGGTATTGCAATTATGCTCTGAAAAATTATTGAAGATTATTAAAAAGAAAAAAAGAAGAAAAAAGAAAAAAAAAAGCTATGGTAGGCAAACCTGGTGCACACACTGGGGAGATTTATCAAAACCTGTGCAGAGAAAGAGTGGTGCAGTTGCCCATAGCAACCAATCAGATTGCTTCTTTCATTTTCCACAGGCCTCTTTAGAGGCCTGTGGAAAATGAAAGAAGCAATCTGATTGGTTGCTATGGGCAACTGCACCACTCTTCCTCTGCACAGGTTTTGATAAAATCTCCCCCACTGTTCCCAATATGGTTCCTTAAAGGGGTAGTCCAGTGGTGAAAAACGTATCCCCTATCCTAAGGATAGGGGATAAGTTTGAGATCGCGGGGGGGGGGCCGACCGCTGGGGCCCCCTGCGATCTCTCTTTACGGGGGCCAGGCTCTCCGGCCAGATATCGGGTGTCGACCCCCGGCTGACACGCCCCCTCAATACATCGCTATGGCAGAGCCGGAGATTGCCGAAGGCAGCGCTCCGGCTCTGCCATAGAGTTGTATTGAGGGGGCGTGTCGGCCGCCGCTTCGTGCGGGGGTCGACACGCCCCCTTCGCGCGGGCTGCCGGGGCCCCGTACAGGAGATCGCGTGGGGCCCCAGCGGTCGGACCCCCCCCCCCCCCCCCCCCCCCCCCGCGATCTGCAACTTATCCCCTATCCTTAGGATAGGGGATAAGTGTTCACCACTTGTTCACTGCTGGACTACTCCTTTAAATTTTGTAGTTATTTATTGTCCTTTCTATACCCACATGGACCTGCTTTATACATTATATAGACCTGATATGCTGCATAAAGAAGGGATTATTCCTTTACAATGGGTGTCTTTGCCTGAGAACTATAACAGTTGCCCAACAGATATATGAGAATAAAATGGGGGTTGAATGGATTTAGGGGGGGGGGGGGCAGGGCCGTTTGACCTTATGAAGCCAAATTATTTCTGATACTCTGAACCTAAATTGCTTTTGGAAAACTGATTGCCCGTTCGTCCTTGGGCCAGAAAAGTGAATAATATGTGCTAAAGACAGTATGATGGTAATTATTTATAATTTCTTAATTTGTGTCAAATGAAATGTAACAAATTATGGGATTTTATTTTAATTGACATTTAAGTTTATTTGATTGAATTAATTATTCTGTATCCTAAAACAATTATCCCGTACACAAGGCAAAAGTGATTCACAAGCTTTAAAGGTTCACAGGAACATAGTGTTCTGGAATATTATGGAAGAACAAATTCATATAGTTATTTATTTATTTATTTATTTTTACTTACCACATTAGGAATCATTAGGTTCACTTTCTTCCCTATTGGATCCAAATAGAGTGGTTTTCCCATCTCCTAATTTCACCTTCCTGTCCCCCACCAGGCTGTGTGCAACTCCCATTAAAGGGGTACTCCCCTGGAATTTTTTTTTTTTTTAAATCAACTGGTGCCAGAAAGTTAAACATATTTGTAAATTAGAATAAAAAATAATAAGTGCAGCTCACGATTAATTGGCCGAGGTATAATATGATTGGGACACCTACACCTTAGGCGAGAGATAAATTTGTAAAGGGAATAACATTTTTTATTATAAACCTCAAGGTCAATATCAGATAAACCGATACATGATGGATATCAATGAACCGTGCTTCAAATGAATGATGAAAAAAAATATAAAATGTATTAAAATACATATAATAATCCAAAAATTTTTAATTATAAGCCTCCTTTCACAGGGCCCTTGTGAGGAGGTAAACGTAATATATATATATATATGACAGAATAATCAAATAATATTGCTAAAATCACGCCACTGCATATATTGTTGTATAATTCGTTAGTCCAGCATTTGCTGGTTCAGAATAGTAATAATCTCACAGTCCACAAGTCTAAAGGGGTACTCCAGTGAAAAACTATTTTTTTTTTATATCAACTGGTGCCAGAAAGTTAAACAGATTTGTAAATGACTTCTTTTAAAAAATCCATAATCCTTAATCCTTCCAGTACTTATTAGCTGCTGAATACTACAGTGGAAATTATTTTCCGTTTGAAACACAGAGCTGTCTGCTGACATCATGACCACAGTGCTCTCTGCTGACATCTCTGTCCATTTTAGGAACTGTCCAGAGTAAAAGGAAATCCCCATAGCAAACATATGCTGTTCTGGACAGTTCCTAAAAATGGACAGAGATGTCAGCAGAGAGCACTATGCTTGTGATGTCAACAGAGAGCTCTGTGTTTCAAAAAGAAAATCATTTCCGCTGTAGTATTCAGCAGCTAATAAGTACAGGAAGGATTAAGATTTTTTAATAGAAGTAATTTACAAATCTGTTTAACTTTCTTGCACCAGTTGATTTAAAAAAAAAAAAAAAAAAGTTTTTCACCGCAGTACCCCTTTAACCTCTTCAGGACGCAGGGCGTATCCATACACCCTGCATCCCGAGTCCTTAAGGACGCAGGGCATATGCATACGGCCATGGGAATTCTGGTCCCCGCTGCTAGCCGGTTGGGGACCAGATCGGCACATCGCCCAGGGGGGTCCTGAGACCCCCCATTTCGGCGAACGGAGAAAATCGCATGTCAATTCAGACATGCGATTTTCTCCAATTCCGGGCTGATCAGGTCTCTGGTGACACGATCACCCAGAAAATAGGGCTGTTGTCAGCGACAGCACCGATCAGCCTAAGGGATAGGAGTGAGGTCGCAGAGCTGCGATCTCCTCCTATCCCCTGCCATTAGGCAGCATGGAGTTCTGACCAATGGCAGTCCAGGACAGGGGGTTGCCATTGCAACCCCCCGTTCTGCCTGCCCCTGGATGTCGAGGGGATCGTGGGAAGAAGAAGGAGGCTGTACCTGCAGGAGAAGATGCCTGGGGACCGGGATCTTCGCTGGAGACTGCTGGATACTGGATCAGGTAGGGAATCGACGGTGGGGGGGGGGATTGAATGTGAAAGTAAAACGATCTTTACTGTGTCAACCACTAGGAAGGCCAAACTGCAACTCCCAGCATGCCCAGACAGCCTGCTGGGAGTTGTAGTTCTGTAACATCTGTCCCTTCAGATTTAGCAATTTTCATGATTTTTTTTTGAAAATTGCTGCTCTACTTTGAAGTCCGCAAATTTAAAAAAAAAGCAAAAATATGTCCATTTTATGAGGCCAACATAAAGTGGACATATTGTATTTGTGAAGAAAAATAAAATTTATTTGGAATATCCATTTTCCTTACAAGTAGAGAGCTTCAAAGTTAGGAAAATGCAAAATTTTCATGACATTTTGGGATTTTTCACCAAAAAAGGATGCAAGTAACGACAAAATTTACCACCAAAATAAAGTAGAATATGTCACGAAAAAACAATCTCAGAATCAGAATATTCGGTAAAAGCGTTTTTGCGTTATTAATTCGTAAAGTGACGGTGGTCAGAATTGCGAAAAACGGCTCAGTCCTTAAGGTGAAAAAGGGCTGCGTCCTTAAGGGGTTAAGAACCGGAGATCCCCTTTAAGCAGCATGGGCATATATACCCAAGTCCATGAGTTAGACACCAATAGTGAAGGTATATTTACCAGCCAGATGTAGTTAGACAATAGTGATGAGCGGCATTGGCCATATTCGAATTTGCAATATTTCCCTAATATATAGACGAATATTCGTCCTATATTCACGAATTTCGCGTATTCGTTATATTCGCATATGTGAATATTTGCACATTTGCATATTCGAGGAAGAAAACAGTGAGGGGTGAGCAACTTTACTATTGGTTTCTAGGGATGTTGTTGATAACCTCTGACAAGTGTATTTTCATCATTCTAATTGGCCACAAGTGAAAAGAAGGAATATCAGAATATTCACATATGTGAATATGCGAATATTCACATATGCAAATATGCGAATATTCATATTTGCAAATATGCGCATATGCGGGAAAACAAATATTCACAATTTTGAATATATAGCGAATATATTCGCAATATTCGCGAATTCGCGATATTCGCGATAATAATTTGAAATGTGAATATTCGCGCCCAACACTATCACAGATATGTTGCTCCAAAGAAACTGGTACCGGCAAGCACCAGTCCGAGCTGGGGTCTGAGTGTGCTGAGTGCAAGCGCTGGCTGCCACAGACCCGATGAATGCCGCTGTGATGTTGGAAGAGGCGGCTGACAGATTCCCGGTGGCCGGACCTCGTGGAGTTTCTTGGTGTCTGACGTCAGTAGCAGAAAAGGTCAGCTGGATAGGTGAAGACTGCGGCTGTTGTAAGCAGTGGATGTCGGACTTTCAGTTTTCACTGGTGGACATCTCCGACGGATCCTAGACGCATTCCAGGGTACTTATGTATATCAACGACCCTTTCCTCAGTAGAAATATATATATCAATGAAGCCAATGGTTCCTTTTATACATGTGTAGTTACAATAAGAACAAATGAAAACAAGCTGTCACATCGTAAAAAGTAAAAGCAGAGATGGATTACCGTATATACTCGAGTATAAGCCGACCCGAATATAAGCCGAGGCCCCTAATTTCACCACAAAATCCCAGGAAAAGTTATTGACTCGAGTATAAGCCTAGGGTGGGAAATACATCATCCCCCCTGTCATCATCCAGACCCCCGTCATTAACACCCTCATCATCATCACCTGTCATCATCCCCCATTCATCATCATCACTCGGTCATCATCCCCTTGTCATCATCCCACACCCCTCCTTCATCATCCCCTTGTCATCATTCCACACCCTCCCTTCATCATCCCCTTGTCATCATCCCACACCCCTCCTTCATCATCCCCTTGTCATCATCCCACACCCCCCTTCATCATCCCCTTGTCATCATCCCACACCCCCCTTCATCATCCCCTTGTCATCATCCCACACCCCCCTTCATCATCCCCTTGTCATCATCCCACACCCCCCTTCATCATCCCCGCCATCATCCCACACACCCCCTTCATCATCCCCTTGTCATCATCCCACACCCCCCTTCATCATCCCCTTGTCATCATCCCACACCCCCCTTCATCATCCCCTTGTCATCATCCCACACCCCCCTTCATCATCCCCTTGTCATCATCCCACACCCCCCTTCATCATCCCCTTGTCATCATCCCACACCCCCCTTCATCATCCCCTTGTCATCATCCCACACCCCCCTTCATCATCCCCTTGTCATCATCCCACACCCCCCTTCATCATCCCCTTGTCATCATCCCACACCCCCCTTCATCATCCCCTTGTCATCATCCCACACCCCCCTTCATCATCCCCTTGTCATCATCCCACACCCCCCTTCATCATCCCCTTGTCATCATCCCACACCCCCCTTCATCATCCCCTTGTCATCATCCCACACCCCCCTTCATCATCCCCTTGTCGTCATCCCACACACCCCCCCTTCATCATCCCCTTGTCATCATCCCACACCCCCCCCTTCATCATCACCTTGTCATCATCCCACCCCCCCTTCATCATCCCCTTGTCATGATCACCACATGTCATCAGCCCCCCCCCCCCCCTTCATCATCACCGCTTGTCAATGTCTGATACAGTGGTCTTCAACCTGCGGACCTCCAGATGTTTCAAAACTACAACTCCCAGCAAGCCCGGGCAGCCATCGGCTGTCCGGGCTTGCTGGGAGTTGTAGTTTTGAAACATCTGGAGGTCCGCAGGTTGAAGACCACTGAGGATGGAGAGTTCATTCAAGTATAAGCCGAGGGGGGTGTTTTCAGAACAGAAAATCGGGATGAAAAACTCGGCTTATACTCGAGTATATACGGTAGCTGTATAATACTGATATGTCTTAAATCTTGATATATACTAAATTGTTTGTGCGATCTATCTAACAAACATATTAGGCAACATAAATATAAAGATCAGTCAAATACATAAACATTATATAGATAAATGAGTTGACACTATATTTTACAACTGTAGCACAAAATGGAATAGAATACAATAATGTCTAAATATACCTGGAAATAGATATAAAAATAAATTAATATTGTAAATAAACATCAAAATAAATTAAAATAATAATAATAATAATCAAATAATAATAAAAATGATAATAAAAATAAAAAAAACATTGACCATTGTTTGTTTTAATTACATGTATGCCTGATGAAGAGCCTGGTCCAGGCTGGAAACGCTATGTTGTATGCAGTGAAATATCTTTCTAAATCAACTTTTGTTATTATTCCTTGAAGTCTTGACTTCAGCGCACCGATAGACGTCCCATGTTCTGGGCATATATTGTCATTTTACGCACGTGAATAATCAGTCACAGGGTTAATCGAGCGACTGACGTGTGGAGGATGTGAGTCTACTGTTCCCTCTATGAGCTGAATGCTGCCATACAATGTGCTGCTGAATATTATACTGCCACACACTATTCATCTAAGTATAAAACTGTTGCACACCGTGCTCTTGAATCTAATACTGCTACACACTGTGCCCCTGAATTTAAAACTGCCTCACACTGTGTCCCTGAATATTATACTGCCACACACTGTGTCCCTGAATATTATACTGCCACACACTGTGTCCCTGAATATTATACTGCCTCACACTGTGTCCCTGAATATTATACTGCCACACACTGTGTCCCTGAATATTATACTGCCACACACTGTGCCCTTGAATATAACACTGCTACACACTGTGTCTCTGAATCTAAAACTGCCACATACTCTCCCCTAAATATAATACTGCTATACACTATACCCCTGAATATCATGCTGCTGCACACTGTTCACCTGAGTATAATACTGACACACACCGTGCTTATGAATCTAATACTGCTACACACTGTGCCCCTGAATTTAAACTGCCTCACACTGTGCCCCTGAATTTAAAACTGCCTCACATTGTGTCCCTGAATATTATACTGCCTCACACTGTGTCCCTGAATATGATACTGCCACACACTGAGTCCCTGAATATTATACCGCCACACACTTTGCCCCTGAATTTAAAACTGCCTCACACTGTGTCCCTGAATATTTTACTGCCACACACTGTGTCCCTGAATATTATACTGCCACACACTGTGCCCTTGAATATAACACTGCTACACACTGTGTCTCTGAATCTAAAACTGCCACATACCTTCCCCCTAAATATAATACTGCTATACACCAAGCCCCTGAATATCATGCTGCTGCACACTGTTCACCTGAGTATAATACTGACACACACCGTGCTTATGAATCTAATACTGCCACATACTGTGCCTCTGGATATAATACTATCACATGTTCCCCTTAAAAAATAAATGATGCCACTTCCCTACTAATAAACTGGCCACTGTGACCCATAATGAACAGTGCCATTGTGCCCCCTAATATACTGTGCTACCCCTAATGTACTGTGCCCCTCCTAATGTACTTTTTCACTGTACATCCCTGAATGTACTGTGCACTTGTGTCCCCTTAATGTACTGTGCCACTGTACACCCCTTAATGTACTGTGCCACTGTACCCCTAATGTACTGTGCACTTGTGTCCTGCTAATGTTTTGTGCCAATGTACACCCCTTAATGTACTGTGCCACTCTGTCCCCCTAATGTACTGTGCCCCTCTTAATGTACTAAGCCACTGTGTCCCCTTATCTACTGTGCCCCCTAATGTACTAAGCCACTGTGCCCTCTAATATACTGTGCCCCCTAATGTACTAAGCCACTGTGCCCTCTAATATACTGTGTCCCCTAATGTACTCCACTACTGTGTCCCCTAATGTACTCTGCCCTCTAATATACTGTGCCCCCTAATGTACTGTGCCACTGTGTCCCCTTATGCACTGTGCCCCCTAATGTGCTGTGCCACTGTGCCCTCTAATATACTGTGTCCCCTAATGTACTGTTCCCCTTTAATATACTTGCACTTTTAGATCATTGTTTCCCAACCTGTGACTCTCCCGGTGTTGCAAACTACAACTTCCATCATGCACAGGTCATGATGGGAGCTGTAGTGCTGCAACAACTGGAGAGCTACAGGTTGAGGAACACGACTATTTATCTGAGAATGCTCCCCTGTACCAGATCCTGCACTGATTCTCTGCTCTGGATTCGTCTAGTCAGGCCTGGCCAGAACAGAAGGATGTAAGCAGTGCTAATCACATGGTCAGCATCATGGCTGGGCAGGGAGAGGAGTGTTTCCTCACTACAGCACTCGGCTATTCACTTATATTGGTGTCCGGGCGATTGGAAGCTGCTGTGAAAGTGTAGAAGTTAGGGTCTACTCACGCGGCGGAACTTCGGAAATTCTAACTGCAGAATAGCGGGATTTCCGAGGTGTCAACGGGAGTGCGGAATCCCATAGAAGTTTATTGGGCTTTCATTTCAGGTAGAATTCAGCCGGTGAATAGACCCTTATAGTCCCAACTAGCCCCTTGGCACTTGAAGTGTCCTACAGGCTCCTTTGCCACCGTGTTATAAATGACACATTTATGGTAGATGTTACAGATTTTGCGCTGGGCCCAGGAGCTTCAAGTTATGCCCTGAAGTTCTTCAATAATAATCAGCCATCTGAGATCACAAGCTGTTCCTCCTAGGTAAACATCATGACCTGCACTTTCTTGTTACACCGGATAATAAAAGTGTCAAGAAGTGAATTATAACAACATATACACTCGAATAATCACACAACCTCATTTCCATACATGAATCCCGAATCCCACCCTCAGCGGAGTAAACTAGATCTGTTAACAAGTGAAGTGTCTGTAACAATGCCAGGAGGCAGCTTAAAGTAAAGATTTATATCAGATTTACTGCATTAATCAGCCCATCCTGGAAAAAACTTCATTGGAGGCCATGGAACAAGTTGGAGGAGATAGGTGGTATTGGCAACCACATGTTTTCTTTGAGGGGGCAAATATAGGGGAACTCACCGTACCATGTATTAGCTGGTGCACAGTCTAAGGAATAGATAACCTTGTAATATATGGTGCGGCCAAGTCCTTAAAGGGGTACTCTGCTGCTCAGCGTTTGGAACAAACTGTTCCGTACGCTGCAGCTGGCGCCGGGAGCTCGTGACGCCATAGCCTTGCATCATCATGACATCACGCCACGCCCCCTCAATGCATGTCTATGGGAGGGGGCGTGACGACTGTCACGCCCCCTCCCATAGACTTGCATTGAGGGGGCAGGGCATGATGTCATGAGAGGGCGGGGCAATGACATCACAAGCTCATGGCGCCGGCTCCAGCATTCGTAACAGTTTGTTCCAAACGCTGAAGAGCGGAGTATATCTCCTATCCATAGATTGTTGGGGGTCTGACCGCTGGGACCCCCCCGTGATCTACTGAACAGGGCCCCAGCAGTCTGCTGGAAGCAGCCATTCCGACCCCCGCAGGAAGCCTCGTCTGACACGCCCCCTCCATGTATCTCAATGGGATACATGGAGGGGGCGTGTCAGCTGTCGCTCCGTGAGGGAGTTGGCATGCCCCCTTTCAGCAGACTGCCGGGGGGCCCGTTCAGGAGATTGCAGGGGATCCCAGTGTGCCTTTGAATAGGGGATAAGGTATATTTCACTACAGAATTCATTTAAGACTTTAAAGGGGTTATCCAGGAAAAAACTTTTTTTTATATATATATATATATATATATCAACTGGCTCCAGAAAGTTAAACAGATTTGTAAATTACTTCTATTAAAAAATCTTAATCCTTTCAGTACTTATGAGCTTCTGAAGTTAAGGTTGTTCTTTTCTGTCTAAGTGCTCTCTGATGACACCTGTCTTGGGAACCGCCCAGTTTAGAAGCAAATCCCCATAGCAAACCTCTTCTAAACTGGGCAGTTCCCGAGACACGTGTCATCAGAGAGCACTTAGGCAGAAAAGAATAACTCAACTTCAGAAGCTCATAAGTACTGAAAGGATTAAGATTTTCTTAAACAAATCTGTTTAACTTTCTGGAGCCAGTTGATATATATAAAAAAAAGTTTTTTCCTGGAATATCCCTTTCATTCTTTTTAAGTAGCTCTACAATCTGGCTAAAGCTGCCCATACAACATAAGTTCACGCTCAGCCAGTCGTGATTTTCGCAGGACCAGCCAAACATCTAATGTATATTACAAAAGTTTGTGTAGATACAGCAGGTTTCAGATGTCTTCTCCAGATACAATAACCACAGAAACGCTAAAAAGATGATGCCCACGCACCACTTATGTTATGAGTAAACAATCTGTGGAGACAGACCATGCGGCTACTGTGGGGCCCTTGGACAGAGGGGTCCACACCTGGTTGGTCCTATTTGTTTTGCTACTGGAAAAAAAACTGTGCAGCATTTCTCTCTTAAAGGGGTACTCCGGTTCTTAGACATCTTATCCCCTATTCAAAGGAAAGGGAATAAGATGCCTGATCGCGGGAGTCCCGCCGCTTGGGACCCCTGGGATCTTGCACGCGGCACCCCGTTTGTATTCAGTCCCCGGAGCGTGTTCGCTCCGGGTCTGATTACCGGCGACCACACGGCCGGCGGCTTTCACGCCCCCTCCCGTAGGCTTGCATTGAGGGGCGGAGCGTGACATCATACGCCGCCGGCCGTGTGGTCGGCGGTAATCAGACCCGGAGCGAACACGCTCTGGGGACTGAATACAAACGGGGTGCTGCGTGCAAGATTCCGGGGGTCCCCAGCAGCGGGACTCCCGCGATCAGGCATCTTATCCCCTATCCTTTGGATAGGGGATAAGATGTCTAAGCACCGGAGTACCCATTTAAGGGAATTACATTGGCAGCAAATGAAGTGATAGACGTACTGATCTTAGGATCATAGAGAGCAATAAGAAATAAACACAAGGCCTTACTGTTCGAGAGGCAAAATTGGTCACCATCTTGACTATGGGGCCCCCCTATCAGCTGGTTACTCCTCTGTCTTGTTCAATATTGCAACCTGTAATAGTACTAGCACAGTTTAGCCAGTAAGTACATGTAAGAGTGGTAAGTGCCGCTGGACTTTCTAACATTAGGATTGGGGCCTCCTGAATCTCTCACAGCAGATGTTGGGGAAAAGAGGGTCAGACATGTTAGATTTCAACTCCTCAATCCTTTAGTACTAGGCTTTCTCCCCGTTTCTTATGAAGAACACGTGCACACTCGGTGGACCATGTATGTGTATGGGGGGATCGAGAGGTTTAACTGCTCATGATGGAATGGTCTCTAAACAGGCCTGGGACCAGCCTGCTACAGTTCTGGACAATGTGAGAGGGGATATGATAGAGACTTTTATATACATAAAAGGAGTCAACACGGTAAAGGAGGAGAGGAGATTTAAAAGAAGAAAAACTACCACAAGAGGATGTAGTTTTAAATTAGAGGGGAAAAGGTTTCTGCAGTAATATCAGGAAGTATTACTTTACTGAGAGAGTAGTGGATGCATGGAATAGCCTTCCTGCAGAAGTGGTCGCTGCAAATACAGTGAAGGAGTTTAAACATGCATGGGATAGGCATAAGGCTATCCTTCATATAAGATAGAGATAGGCATAAGGCTATCCTTCATATAAGATAGAGATAGGTATAAGGCTATCCTTCATATAAGATAGGGATAGGCATAAGGCTATTCTTCATATAAGATAGAGATAGGTATAAGACTATCCTTCATATAAGATAGAGATAGGCATAAGACTATCCTTCATATAAGATAGAGATAGGTATAAGGCTATCCTTCATATAAGATAGGGATAGGCATAAGGCTATCCTTCATATAAGATAGAGATAGGCATAAGACTATCCTTCATATAAGATAGAGATAGGTATAAGACTATCCTTCATATAAGATAGGGATAGGCATAAGGCTATCCTTCATATAAGATAGGGATAGGCATAAGGCTATTCTTCATATAAGATAGGGATAGGCATAAGGCTATAATTCATATAAGATAGAGATAGGCATAAGACTATCCTTCATATAAGATAGAGATAGGTATAAGGCTATCCTTCATATAAGATAGGGATAGGCATAAGGCTATCCTTCATATAAGATAGAGATAGGCATAAGACTATCCTTCATATAAGATAGAGATAGGTATAAGACTATCCTTCATATAAGATAGGGATAGGCATAAGGCTATCCTTCATATAAGATAGAGATAGGCATAAGACAATCCTTCATATAAGATAGAGATAAGCATAAGGCTATCCTTCATATAAGATAGGGATAGGCATAAGGCTATTCTTCATATAAGATAGGGATAGGTATAAGGCTATCCTTCATATAAGATAGGGATAGGCATAAGGCTATTCTTCATATAAGATAGGGATAGGTATAAGGCTATTCTTCATATAAGATAGGGATAGGCATAAGGCTATTCTTCATATAAGATAGGGATAGGTATAAGGCTATCCTTCATATAAGATAGAGATAGGCATAAGACTATCCTTCATATAAGATAGGGATAAGCATAAGGCTATCCTTCATATAAGATAGAGATAAGCATAACACTATCCTTCATATAAGATAGTGATAAGCATACGACTATCCTTCATATAAGATAGAGATAAGCATAAGACTATCCTTCATATAAGATAGGGATAGGTATAAGGCTATCCTTCATATAAGATAGGGATAAGCATAAGGCTGTCCTTCATATAAGATACAGATGGGCATAAGGCTATCCTTCATATAAGATAGGGATAGGTATAAGGCTATCCTTCATATAAGATAGAGATAGGTATAAGGCTATCCTTCATATAAGATAGGGATATGTATAAGGCTATCCTTCATATAAGATAGAGATAGGCATAAGGCTATCCTTCATATAAGATAGAGATAAGCATAAGACTATACTTCATATAAGATAGGGATAGGCATAAGACTTTACTTCATATAAGATAGTGATAGGCATAAGACTTCATATAAGATAGGGATAGGCATAAGACTATACTTCATATAAGATAGTGATAGGCATAAGACTATACTTCATATAAGATAGAGATAAGCATAAGACTATACTTCATATAAGATAGTGATAGGCATAAGACTATACTTCATATAAGATAGAGATAAGCATAAGGCTATCCTTCATATAAGATAGTGATAGGCATAAGACTATCCTTCATTTAAGATAGGGATAGGCATAAGACTATACTTCATATAAGATAGAGATAAGCATAAGACTATACTTCATATAAGATAGTGATAGGCATAAGACTTCATATAAGATAGGGATAGGCATAAGACTATACTTCATATAAGATAGTGATAGGCATAAGACTATACTTCATATAAGATAGAGATAAGCATAAGACTATACTTCATATAAGATAGTGATAGGCATAAGACTATACTTCATATAAGATAGAGATAAGCATAAGGCTATAATTCATATAAGATAGTGATAGGCATAAGACTATCCTTCATATAAGATAGGGATAGGCATAAGACTATACTTCATATAAGATAGAGATAAGCATAAGACTATACTTCATATAAGATAGAGATAAGCATAAGACTATACTTCATATAAGATAGTGATAGGCATAAGACTATCCTTCATATAAGATAGGGATAGGCATAAGACTATACTTCATATAAGATAGAGATAAGCATAAGGCTATCCTTCATATAAGATAGTGATAGGCATAAGACTATCCTTCATATAAGATAGGGATAGGCATAAGACTATACTTCATATAAGATAGAGATAAGCATAAGGCTATCCTTCATATAAGATAGTGATAGGCATAAGACTATCCTTCATATAAGATAGGGATAGGCATAAGACTATACTTCATATAAGATAGTGATAGGCATAAGGCTATCCTTCATATAAGATAGTGATAGGCATAAGACTATACTTCATATAAGATAGAGATAAGCATAAGGCTATCCTTCATATAAGATAGGGATAGGCATAAGACTACACTTCATATAAGATAGTGATAGGCATAAGGCTATCCTTCATATAAGATAGGGCCAGGGACTATTGATAGGGTTACATTTATCGGGCAGACTAGATGGGCCAAATGGTTCTTATCTGCTGACAGATCTTCTTCCACTTCATAGCAAGACACTTTATGGCAAGCCGCAAAGTGTTCTTATAACAGTCCATAAGGTGCCAGGCCTCTTGGATAGCCCCAGCTTCATGATCCTCGGGAAATAGTCTATAAAGCAAAGAGTAATGTGATAGACTGCTCCTCAGGACAATTACTCTAAATTAATTTTCCAGGATGCGCAACATGGCTTGAGCAAATGGGCACTGCCAGGAGAGTTGACAGAGTGTTTCCTCAATACGCAGGCATAGAGTATATGACATTTTTCAGGGGCAGCCAACCCCCAATCAAATGGCGTTCCCT
The DNA here is from genome assembly GCF_029499605.1 of Hyla sarda. Classification (NCBI taxonomy): domain Eukaryota; kingdom Metazoa; phylum Chordata; class Amphibia; order Anura; family Hylidae; genus Hyla; species Hyla sarda. Next base: position 23,165,474 of record NC_079200.1, read on the forward strand.
ACCAGGTTTTCCACACAGTTTCACCAGCGGCTGCAGAGAGTTCTGGTATAGAATCTAAGGGAGAGACTTATCAAAACCCGTCCAGAGGAAAAGTTGCTGAGTTGCATATAGCAACCAATCAGATCGCTTCTTTTATTTTTATCAAGGCCTCTGATTGGTTGCTATGGGCAACTGGTCAACTTTTCCTCTGCACAGGTTTTGATAAATCTCCCAATAAGTCCTTTGCTCTTTGCACCTTTACTCTTTGTACATGATGATCTGTTTTACTTTGTCTATTTTGGTGTCCCAAAATGAACAGAAAGATGGTCCTGGTAATGGACTTTATAATGGTGGAGTGAGGGTATTTAAGGGGTACTCCATCCTTAGACATCTTATCCCCTATCCAAATGATAGGGGATAAGATGTCTCATCATGGGGGTCCTGCAGCTGGGACCGCCGCAATCTCTGTGCAACACCCAGCGTTTGTATAGAATGCTGGGTGCCGGCAGCAGGGGTCGTGATGTCACGACCACGCCCCTCGTGACGTCACACCACGCCCCCTCAATGCAAGTCTATGGGAGGGGGCGTGGCAGTTGCCACTGATCCCCGCCACCTACTCCAAGCATTCTCTAACAAAATGTTCCAAACGATGGGGTAGCGGAGTAACCCTTTAAGTTTGCCCTTTGTACATAAGCACCTGTAGGGATCTCTTCATTCCCTCAATGGTAACTTGTCTGAGGCTCCATAGACAGCTCTTTTTGAGTTTACGCTCCTCCATCAATACGGAGCGGGGTGCTGGCAGATTAGTCATTGATGGGGGTCTTAGAAGGTAGTGTTTCCTGGAGAAGACCACACGCTGGTTTACGGAGTCTCATAGGTCATGCAAAAATTTTTAGGAAAAACATATGCAAAGTAGCTCTCCTACAAAAGGAAATGATCCACCTTGTACATATCACCTATTGAAAGTAGTTTGCATGGGAAAAAGAGTCTGTCTCCATCAGAAGCAATATAACTTACAATGGCAAGAGACAAATATCTACTACAGCTAAATGAAACTAAAGAATTAAAGGGCAGCTGTCATTTAAAAGCTTTTTGAAAAACCTGCCTTTGCTTGGTAACATTAAAGGAGTCCGACTGCTGAGATCCACAGCGATCTCAAGAACATGGGATACTGGAATACAGCACAGTTGTGTATCTCCGGTGCTCCCATAGAGAATGCATGGAGTGTGTGCTGACACACTGCTCCATGCACAGGGAGAGACGGTCACCCATTCAGGAGATGGTGGGGGGTCTCAGCAACAGGACCCCCATGGGGATACGGGATAAGATTTAAAGTACTGAAGTACCTCTTTAATTCTTCAGAGTGTTGACAAGGTGATTTTAGTGCTTTCATTGCTGTTATTGAGCCCCTGAGAGTCCCTACCATGGTGCACAGCTATTTTTATTTCTCTCCATTTCAGGGGGTGGCACTAGAACTGGGCTCTTTGCCAGTAGTTCACACACAAACACACACACAGGGACTTCCTGCCTCACTTCTCTGGCCAAACACAAAGCAGCACATACTCCCCTCTGCTATGACAAAGTGCTGGAGAAAGTGCACTGTACTGAACAGACTGAAACTGTGCTGGTGGATGATTTACACAGTACACTACTATAGATGGCATGTAAAGGGAGAAAGGGTTATTGATGCTCTAGATCTGCAAGGCAGTTTGAGAGCAGAAATAAAAGAAACAACAGCACAGCAGGAAAGGGGTTACACTAAGCACTGGCCTGCTGCAGATGCACAGCAAGGTTTACTCTCTTTGTCTCTCCCACTCTCCTGCACAAGCACATGCTAAGCCCCAGCCCCACTTCCTGTATTCCATCTTGTTGTCTCTGTTACTAGAGACAGATTTTCCCTAACAACAGGCAGTTAACACGAACAGCAAAGTTTAGGGAAGAGAGGCACCCAGTGGCCAAAAATTTTGGGTGTTTTGTTTCCGGAGCAAGGAGTAATTTTTGGTAAAGTAAGTGATTTACAAATATGTTAAGAATCAAATACACTTGAAGGGAAGTGGTTTGAAATGGCAGTGACAATTTAAAGGGGCAAGGGCAGGCAATTTTGTCAAAGGGGACAGAAAATTCCTTCCTTTAACTTTTATATATTTTTTTTTTTGTTTGGTTGTTTTTTTATGACTGCTCAGCGTAAGCCATTTGAGCAGAATGTAATATAATATTCTCCCACACTTGTATGAGCATAATTTCACCTCCCAGTAAATAATAAAAGACGTTCCCACATTGCATAAACAGTTTCTCCAGGGTGAGGGAGAGATGAAGTCATTGTACTAATCCAACATCTAGCGCTGGACAAACTGGATCTGCCAGCTCTGGGATTATTCCTGCCACCTGACATGAATCAGATAATACATTCTACGTCTACAAGCGTTAACCCTTGTTTATTTATAATCAGTTAATATTCTTTATTTCTCAATAAACCTCGCCCACTAAAAAAAATAATTCCATAGAATTTCTTTAAAAATTATTTAGAATAATAGCCATGCAATAGACACTTTTATTGCTTAATAAAATAGAAATAAAATAATAAAAATCTTTCCAAGGTCAAATGATGGACACACAGGTGCAGGGTGGTACCTAGAGTATTTGGCACCTGGGGATGTCTCCCACAGCAGTTATGTAGTCATCCTAGTAGGTAGGTAGCCTCCTCAGTAAACCCCCATGAGGTAGGTAGTCCCCCTAGTTAGCACATATGCCCCCCCAATTAGCCAGGAGCTCCCCCAGTAGACAGTTATTGCCCCCCCCCCCCAGTGGCCAGTAAATCCCCCCCCCCCAATAACCAATAATCTCCCACCAGTAGGAAGTAATTCCTCCCTAGTAGGTATTATTCCCCTCATAGTAGCCATTAATCCCTCCCAGTAGCCAGTAATCCTTCCCAGTAGCCAGTAATTCCTTACCAGTAGCCAGTTATCCCTCCCAGTAGCCAGTAATCCCCCCACCAGTAGGAAGTAATTCCCCCATAGTAGGGAGACATCCCCCAATAGACAGTTATCCCCGCTAATAGGCAGTAATCCTTCCACCCCAATAGGCTGTACTCCCCCTAATATGCAGTAATTTCCCCCAATAGGCAGTTACCCCCCCCCACCACCAATAGAAAGTAATTTTCCCCTTAAATTCCTCCTCCTCATAGACAGTAATCTCCCCTAGGCAGCAATTACTTCAAAAAGGCAGTAATTCCTCCTAGTAGGTAGTACCCCCTCCCCCCCCCATAGGTAGTAAATCCCTCCTAAGCCCTCCTAAGTGAAACCCCTTGTCAGTGGCACCAATGGACGAAACCCCATGCCTCCCTATAAGTACGCCACTGCATAGCTGCACAGCTCAGATACACATCCCATAACTGTATTCAGCCTCGTACACAAGGTTTATGTTACGCCGAGCGCTCCGGGTCCCTGCTCCTTCCCGGAGCGGTCGCGGCATTCTCCTCTCTGCAGCGCCCCGGTCAGACCCACTGACCGGGAGCGCTGCACTGTCACTGCCAGCGGGGATGCGATCCGCGTAGTGGGACGTGCCTGCTCGCGGGTCGCATCCCAATCTACTCACTTGTCCCGTTCCCCGGCTGTCACGTCCTGGCACGCGCGGCTCCGCTCTCTAGGGCGCGCGCGCCGGCTCTCTAAGATTTAAAGGGCCAGTGCACCACTAATTGGTGCCTGGCCCAATCAGTGTCAATTAGCTTCCTGCTCCATGTGTATTTAAACCCACTTCCCCTTCCTGTCCTTGCCGGATCTTGTTGCCTCAGTGCCTAGTGAAAGCGTTTTGTGAGTGCCCTTACCAGTGTTACCTGACCTCCTGCCGTTGCCCTTGACTACGAACCTTGCCGCCTGCCCTGACCTTCTGCTACATCTGACCTTGCCTCTGCCTAGTCCTTCTGTCCCACGCCTTCTCAGCAGTCAGTGAGGTTGAGCCGTTACCGGTGGACACGACCTGGTTGCTACCGCCGCAGCAAGACCATCCCGCTTTGCGGCGGGCTCTGGTGAAAACCAGTAGCAACTTAGAACCGGTCCACCGGTACGGTCCACACAATCCCTCTCTGACACAGAGGATCCACCATCAGCCTGCCGAATCCTGACAGTTTATTTGTAGTCTGTTACCATGGAGACACATACATATGCATAGGACCTCAAAATAGTAGGAAAATGTTAATAAAAGTTACAGGCACAGCTGCTTTATTTTAGTTGCAAAGTACAAGTGTGGGCTCATGATTTTTACTTCCAAATTGTCCTAAATGTATAAAAAAAAAAATAATGAGAAGTTGATATCAGTTTCCATGAGATTTTTTCTCTATTTTTCGATCCAGCCCCCATTGTCAGAAAATGGATGAGGAAAGAAAGGGCCTTTTTATGTATAACCCAAAACATACTATAGGGAAGCGTGAATGCAGCCTTAAATGTACTGTGTAGCCTGTGGAGAAAATCTTCTTGTGATGATGATGTTTGTACCAGTCCAGGCCAGTAGAGGGCGTTGCAGGGCACATTCTGCACTTGAAGGGGTTAAATTAATCTTATCAGCAGAGACTATGGTGCAGATTTATGAAGAGTGCTGTCAGGTAATAGAACACTTCAGTGTTGGCTTTCTTGAAATAAAATCTGTCCTTAGTAAAGCAAAGTTTTTTTAGCTCATCTCCGTTGGGGCAGAGCTATGACCTGTGACTACCTTTTGTCTATAGCACCTACAGGAAGTCTACAGTAATCCCCCCCTAAATAGCCATTTATCCCCCTCAGTAGCCAGTTATGCCTTTCAGTAGCCAGTTATGCCTCCCCAGTAGCCAGTAATCCCCCCCCCCCCCAGTAGCCAATAATTTCTCCCAAAGGGCAGCAACCCCCCCAATAGGACATAACCCTCTTAGTAGGCAGTAATCCTCCTCCCTCAAGTAGGAACTAATCCCCCCCAGTAGCCAATAATTTCCCCCAATAAGCAGCAATACCCCCAATAGGCAGTAATCCTCTTAGTAGGAAGTAATCCAACTCCCTCCAGTAGTAAGAAATCCCCCTCCCTCCAGTAGGAAGTAATTCCCCACTTCCCAATAGGCAGTAATCCCACTCCCATCGCCAGTTAATAAAATGCCTTGTTGTTGGCTTTCAGCAAATTAAGATCTGTCCTTAGTAGTGTTGCTCGTGAATATTCGCGAATATAGCACTATATATTCGTAATTACGAATATTCTTTTTTTTTCACAATACACATCACAGTGATCATCCCTCTCTGCTTCCAGCTTGTGTGGTGTAAAGAAAGCTCTAATGCTACTGTGTGAGACTAGCGTGCAAATTTTCGCATGTGCGAAAATTTGCATACGCAAATCTTCGCTTATGCTAATTTTTGTATAAGCTAATTGTTACGCCGAGCGCTCCGGGTCCCTACTCGTCCCGCTGACCGGGAGCGCTGCACTGACATTGCCGGCGGGGATGCGATTTGCATAGCGAGACGCGCCCGCTCGCGAATCGCATCCCAAGTCACTTACCCGTCCCGGTCCCCGGCTGTCATGTTCTGGCGCGCGCGGCTCCGCTCTCTAAGGCGTGCGCGCGCCAGCTCTCTAAGATTTAAAGGGCCAGTGCACCAGTGATTGATGCCTGGCCCAATCAGCCTAATTAGCTTCCACCTGCTCCCTGTGTATATTACCTCACTTCCCCTGCACTTCCTTGCCGGATCTTGTTGCCTTGTGCCAGTGAAAGCGTTTAGTATTGTCCAAAGCCTGTGTTCCAGATCTCCTGCTATCCTCATTGACTACGAACCTTGCCGCCTGCCCCGACCTTCTGCTACGTCTGACCTTGCCTCTGCCTAGTCCTTCTGTCCCACGCCTTCTCAGCAGTCAGCGAGGTTGAGCCGTTGCCAGTGGATACGACCTGGTTGCTACCGCCACAGCAAGACCATCCCGCTTTGCGGGAAAACCAGTAGCAACCCTAGAACCGGTCCACCGACACGGTCCACGCCAATCCCTCGCTGACACAGAGGATCCACATCCAGCTAGCTGAATCCTAACAGTAGATCCGGCCATGGATCCCGCTGAGGTGCCGCTGCCAAGTCTCGCTGACCTACCCACGGTGGTCGCCCAGCAATCGCAGCAAATTGCCCAACAAGGACAGCAGCTGTCGCAGTTGACTGCCCTGCTGAACCTGGTCGAGGGTAATTCTTCAGTAGGCGAGTACGCCATCCAATTTCGTACTCTCGCTTCCGAATTATCTTGGAATAACGAGGCTCTCTGCGCGACCTTTAAAAAAGGCCTATCCAGTAACATCAAGGATGTGCTGGCCGCATGAGAGATTCCTGCCAACCTGCAAGAACTTATCCATTTGGCCACCCGCATTGACATGCGTTTTTCCGAAAGACACCAGGAGCTCCGCCAGGAAAAAGACCTTGATCCCTGGGCACCTCTCTCACAGTATCCTTTGCAATCTACCCCTGTGCCTCCCGCCGAGGAGGCTATGCAAGTGGATCGGTCTCGCCTGACCCATGAAGAGAGGACTCGCCGTAGGGATAAAAATGTATGTCTGTACTGCGCTAGTACCGAACACTTCTTGGTGGATTGCCCTCCACGTCTGGGAAAAGCACGCACGCACCCAGCTCACGTGGGTGTGGCGTCTCTTGGTACGAAGTCTGCTTCTCCACGTCTCACTGTGCCCGTGCGGATTTCTCCTTCTGCCAACTCCTCCTTCTCAGCCGCGGCCTTCTTGGTCTCTTGTTCTTCTGGAAATTTTATTCTGGCCTCCTTGGTGAATAAGTTCTGCATTCCGGTGACCCGTCTCGTCAAGCCGCTCTACATTTCTTCGGTCAACGGAGTGAAGTTGGACTGCACTGTGCGTTACCGCACAGAGCCCTTGCCTATGAGCATTGGACTGCATCACGAGAAAATTGAATTTTTCTTCCTTCACAACTGCACCTCTGAAGTCCTCCTCGGTCTGCCATGGCTCCAGCATCATTCTCCCACCCTTGACTGGACCACCGGGGAGATCAAGAATTGGGGTTCTGCTTGCCGCAAGAAATGCCTCACGTCTGCTCCCAGTCCCGTCTGTCGGGCCTCAGTGTCTCCTCCTGTGCCTGGTCTCCCCAAGGCCTATCAGGACTGTGCCGTGCCTCCTCATAGCCTCCGTCCTGGTGACACTCTGCCCAGTGACAAGCTTTCCCCTCTGCCCCCCCTTCCCATTCCCACTTCTTCTGAACTACCTGCCGCTGGTATAGCTACCCAGGACTTCTTTTTTCAGAAGGAGACTCAAGAGGCGTCCCCTATGTTCTCGTCTCTTTTGAAGGGACAAGGAGACAAAAAGAGGGGGAGACCTAAGGGGGGGGGGGGGGGTACTGTTACGCCGAGCGCTTGCGGCGTCTCTCTCTCTCTGCAGCGCCCCGGTCAGACCCGCTGACCGGGAGCACTGCACTGACATTGCCGGCGGGGATGCGATTCGCATAGCGGGACGCACCCGCTCGCGAATCGCATCCCAAGTCACTTACCCGTCCCAGTCCCCGGCTGTCATGTTCTGGCGCGCGCGGCTCCGCTCTCTAGGGTGCGCGCGCGCCAGCTCTCTAAGATTTAAAGGGCCAGTGCACCTGTGATTGGTGCCTGGCCCAATCAGCCTAATTAGCTTCCACCTGCTCCCTGTGTATATTACCTCACTTCCCCTGCACTTTCTTGCCGGATCTTGTTGCCTTGTGCCAGTGAAAGCGTTTAGTATTGTCCAAAGCCTATGTTCCAGATCTCCTGCTATCCTCATTGACTACGAACCTTGACGCCTGACCTTGCCTCTGCCTAGTCCTTCTGTCCCACGCCTTCTCAGCAGTCAGCGAGGTTGAGCCATTGCCGGTGGATACGACCTGGTTGCTACCGCTGCAGCAAGACCATCCCGCTTTGCGGCGGGCTCTGGTGAAAACCAGTAGCAACCCTAGAACCGGTCCACCGACACGGTCCACGCCAATCCCTCGCTGACACAGAGGATCCACATCCAGCTAGCCGAATCCTAACACTAATTTTCACATATGTTATTTTTCACATAAGCGAATTTTCGCATATGCGAAAATAAAAAGAGAATATTACGAATATGCAAATTTAGCGAATATATGACGAATATTCGTCCATATATTCCTGAATATTCGCGAATTCGAATATGGCCTATGCCGATAACACTAGTCCTTAGTAGTGACCTGGGGATTTCCTTTATTGGAGTTCCGGCTCTGTTCCATTGGGATCAATCCTCCTACATCTCCAGCAGATACCAGTTAGACTCTTAACTTGTTGGTACCGGGTACCGACTCGCCTCCACAAAATGTTCCCTGCCACTTCGCCTCTCTATTGAAGAGGGGCGGCCACACTGGATCCATCCTACATATGTCCTAAGAATCCCCATTGCTCTCCACTTGGAAGTTAATTTTGTCCTTTACAGACCACTTGTTGCCTTTTACCCCTCTCTTCTTCCTCCCTATCCTCTCCAATTTTCCACTCTGATCTTACCAACACCCTATCCTGCGTCACCTGGTCAATGCTGCCAGAGCTTGTAGTCCTGCCCTATGGAAGCGTCTGAAATGTACGAGTACTGCTCTGTCTCTTTCCCTGGTCTTTTGGGGATCCCTCTGCCCCTCCCCCTGTTATGGTCGTAGGTTTTGTCATTGTTATCCGCTGTGGTTCCTAGTGTTATTCTTCGCTTATTCTTTCCTCCCTTTTCCTTCTTCTCGACCTTTTTTCTCTCCTTTCACCTTCTTCCCTTTATTTCCTGACTTCTTTTCAGTGTGTTCTTCTGGCCTCGGTATTTGGCTCCTCTGACCGGTTTGCGTTGATCGCCCGGTTTTCCTTACTGGCCTTGCCTCACCATTGCTGTTTGCTGTGTAATGAAGACTAAATCAGGAAGTGCTGACCAGCGGAGTCCATCTGAATGGCTGCACTGAGGAATCTGGGCATGTAAGTATAATTTTTTTCATTTTTAAGCCAGCTTGTGAAAAAAAAGTCTGCAATGGACAACCGTTTTCACAAATTGTAATTCTGTATCCTTTTGTCAGTATTTTAGGATTGTTTCTTTCTCCCTGTATGGCACTCAACATGTAGTGCTAGCCAGGGGTGATTCCCGGGTGTGTGCAGCTTTGGGAGAAGTCTTAGCGGGGAGAAGTTGTCACAATGGCCTGATAGAAGACATCACCTTTAGTCACTGCATGTAACTGCACTGTAATGACTTATATGGTCTACAGAGCGATCCCTTACAGCTGCCTTCTTCAATACTGTCACTGTAAGGGAGAATATTGGTCTTAGTATAGTAGATTTTATACAGAATTAGTCAGCCATTAGTCAAATGTTGCCCCTGGAATGAATGCACCACATGTGTGTAGTCAGTGTTCCATTCATTCCCTATGGGGCTGCCAAAAATTCCTAAGTTCTGAACTCAGCAATATTTGATGGCCCAATAAAGAATGAAGTGATGCTGATCATACATGCACGATGTGCATCATTCATTCCAGGGACATATTGCTCCCCATTCTCAGGATGGGTCAAGGCTCCATCAGTTGCACTGATCAGCTTGATATCCCCTATCCTGCAAATGGGGGATAACTTCTTATCCTTGACAATTGCCCCCAGAGTTAGGAACCCTTCACTAGGACAGACTCCTTTACCTTAGGGTCAAAGGGTACCTATAAGTATAGGAAGCTTTTATTAGTGAGGGTCCATAGACTAGACCCCCAGAAATCACTTAAAGGGCTACTCAATACTTGCATCATTTCTTAGTGAAAAAATTCAAAAATTTTATGATTTTTTTTTACTTTGAAGCTCTCTGCTTATAAGGAAAATTTATATCCCAAATAAATTATATATTGATTCACATATACAATATGTCTACTTTATGTTTGCATAATAAAGTTGACATGTTTTTACTTTTGAAAGACACCAGAGGGCTTCAAAGTTCAGCAGCAATTTTCAATTTTTCACAAAATTTTCTAAATCGAAATTTTTAGGGACCAGTTCAGGTTTGAAGTAGATTTGGAGGGCCTTCATATAAGAAATACCCCATAAATTACCCCATTATAAAAACTGTACCCTCAAAGTATTCAAAATGATATTCAAAAAGTTTGTTAACCCTTTAGATGTTTCACAGGAATTGCAGCAAAATGAGAGAGAAAATTCAAAAACTTCATTTTTTACGCTCGCATGCTCTTGCAGACCCAGTTTTTAAATTTTTACAAAGGGTAAAAGGAGGAAAATCTCCCTAAAATGTATAACCCAATTTCTCTCGAGCAAGGAAATACCTCATATGTGCATGTCAAGTGTTCTGTGGGTGCACTACACTCAAGGCTCAGAAGAGAAGGAGAAACAATGGGATTTTGGCTTACTATTTTGGAAACTACACCTCTCAAGGAACGCAACAAGGGGTAAAGGGAGCCGTAACACCCAACAGGTGCTTGAAAACTTTTTGTTAAAGTTGAATGTGTAAATTATAAAAAAAATTTCACTAAAATGCTAATTTTCCCCCAAATGTTTAATTTTTGCAAGGGGTAATAGGAGAAAATGCCCCTCAAAATGTGTACCCAATCTCTTCTGAGTATGGAAATACCCCATGTGTGGACATCAAGTGCATTGCGGGCACACTACACTGCTCTGAAGAGAATGAGTCACATTTGGCTTTTGCTGAAATGGTTTTTGGGGGGCATGTCGCATTTAGGAAGCCCCTATGGTGCCAGAACAGCAAAAAAAAAAAAAAACATGGCATACTATTTTGGAAACTACACCCCTCAAGGAACGTAACAAGGGGTCCAGTGAGCCTTAACACCCCACAGGTGTTTGATGACTTTTCGTTAAAGTTGGATGTGTAAATCATCATTTTTTTTACACTAAAATGCACGTGTCCCCCCAAATTAATTTTTTTTACAAGGGGTAATAGGAGAAAATGCACCCCAAAATGTGTAACCCCATCTTTTCTGAGTATGGAAATACCCCATGTGTGTCCATTTTTAATGGGAGGGGTCTTGGGTGGGGACTTTAGGATTCAAATGCGCATGTGCAAAGTAAAAACGTATACTTTTTTCCCATATGGAACCGTATACATGTGCGTTTCCCATTGAAGTACATGTTAAAAAAAACATATGCGGTTGCAGTACGGTTTTTAAACCGGAGTCAAAACCGTGGTTGACCACGATTTTGTCTCCGGTTTAAAAACTGTACTGCAACCGCATACGTTTTTTTTAACTTGGACGTCAACGAGAAACACACATGTATACGGTTCCATACGGGAAAAATGCATACGCTATTACTTTGCACATGCGCATTTGAATCCTAAAGTCCCCACCCAAGACCCCTCCCATTAAAAATGGACAGAATTTTCTAAAACGTATGGGTTTTTTTTCTACAAAAACGGACGGAACAGTATGCACTTTTAAAAACAGTATACTGTTTAAAAACCCATACGGTTTACTTTTTCCCATACTGTTTCATCCGTTTTTTTCCCATACGGTTTTTGATAGAAAACGTATGCGGGAACCGTAGTTGAAAAACTTATTGTGAACCCAGCCTTATCAGTTTTTTTTTTTTATAAGAGTTTTTTGGACAATTTAGTGGTTATCTGAGGTTAACATTTGGAATGTACTCTGGACTTGGTACATTGGGGTCAAATTATGGGAAATTAAAATGAAAAGGGAAAATTTAGTACTCCATGGAAGTGTGATACTCCCTGAAGCAGTTTTTAATGCAGAGGCCCGGATGATCGAGCAAGTGTCACATTGATAGGTGGTGTCCTTCCGAATCCCCCTCTTGTAACACACTCTGCATCTTTTCTGGGTTCCTCCCTTCTTTGCAGTGTGGGGGACCTCACCTGGAAAGTGTTGGCCTGGGACTATCCTGGCACCTACATTTCCAGTTTCTTGGGAAACTGCCAACGTACTGGGACAGTACAAAAGAGTTGTACATGGCAACCTGTACCATGTAGACCGCAACTTTTTTGTACCATACCCGTGTTTTCGGCATGGCATTTTATGGCTTGAGGACTTCATCAGAGAGATTAACTCCCCCCATATACTGATTGTAGTCCAGAATACAATCGGGCTTGAGGACCGGTGTTGTGGTACCTCGCACAGGGACAGGTGAGCTGTCGTTACCATGAATTGTGGTCAGCATAAAGACATCCTTCTTATCCTTATACCTGACCAACAACAGGTTTTCATGGGTAAGGGCACGGGACTCACCTTTGGGCATAGGTGTCTGAACAAAATTTAGAGGGAGGCCTCTCTGGCTTTTCCGCACGGTCCCACAAGCGGACGTGGATCTGGCGGCAAGGGATGTAAACAGAGGGATGCTGGTGTGGTAGCCCTTGGGGTATAGTGTAGTTGGGGTGTTGCTATAGAATATAAGGGGTTAATTTAACCCCTGTCACTCGTGACGCCAGGGTGAGGGTTAATAAGCTGAGGTAAATGTCCGGCCGTGGTCCGTGTCAGCTGTCACTCACCGATACAAGGCATGGTTGGTGAACACGTCACGGGGACCTTCAAAGGTCCTAAAGCAAAAGCATAGAGTTTACCTGGTCACGTGACCCGCAGGTCCTGCTACACTCCGTACAGGTAAATAACCAATTATATACAGTTTCTATACCTATAGCTATATAAATATCAAATAGAATCACTATATATATATATATATATATATATATATATATATATATATATACTGACTAAGTGAGAGGTGACAAGGGGAAGACTAGACAAGAGGGACCCCGACGTCCTAGGGACTCTGACTATGGGGACCTCTATACAGGTAACGTATAGGATACGGTACCGGGATACCACACTGGTATAAAAGTTGTCCATGTACACGTGGTAACCCTTATCCAGCAATGGGTGCACAAGGTCCCAAACGAGTTTCCCGCTAACACCCAGAGTGGGGGGACATTCTGGGGGGTCAGTACGGGAATCTCATCCCTCATATACTCTAACCTTGTAAGTGTACCCGGAGGTACTCTCACAAAGTTCATAGAGTTTCATGCCATACCGCGCCCGCTTCGAGGGAATATACTGGCAGAAGATCAGTCTCCCCTTAAAACTGATAAGAGACTCATCTACAGAGAGCTCCCTGAGCGGTGCGTAGGCCTCCAAAAATGTGGCCCCAAAGTGATCTATGACCTGCCTCACTTTGTAAAGCCGGTCGTAGGCGGGATCAGCTGTGGGCAGACATGCCTCATTATCAGTGGAATGCAGGCATTTCCGAACGGCCTCGAACTGCTTCCGAGTCATGGCCATACTGTAAAGCGGGGTCTGGTAGAGGATGTCCCCGCTCCAGTACTGCCTGACACTGGGTTTTTTGACCAGGCCCATATGCAGCACGAGGCCCCAAAATGTCCTCATTTCGGCTGCATCAATGGCGCACCAAAGTTAAACCACACGGGGAAGTGTGCAGTGTGTGTGCTTGGTGTAACTTTTGTATATAAGGGTGTGTGATTATAAGTCGCAAACCGTTATAAAAAAAAGAAGAAGCAGCAACACTGTTGAGCAGCTGCCAATAATCTGGACAGAAGAAAGAGATTATAACAGGACTGGGACTGCATGAGAGAGCTGGGTGATTCCTGATTATGTCAGGGCTGTGAACTATTGAATACACTAGTATATGAGGCTTTATTATATTTAATATGCAATATAAGCCCAAATGCTTTGTCTGTGCTGTTTCGCCTTTCTGCACACACTGTGGTATTAGTTTGACTGTATTTACATGAGAGTATTGAAAAAGTCTGTACACTTCGTTTTTGCTATTTTGCCATTTTGCACACACTGTGGTATCAGTTTGACTGTATTTATATGAGGATATTGTAGATGTAGGAGTAGAGGGTTGGAATTCTGGATTTACGTCATTCTCTTCTGGAGTATCAGTCTATATCCACAATAAAATCTCATTTGAGGTAATTAAAGAAAAGGTGGATAGATGTCACGCCGAGCGCTCCGGGTCCCGCTGCCTCCCCGGAGTGCTCACGGCGTTCCTCTGGCTGCAGCGCTCCGGTCGGTATTGCTGACCGCGAGCGCTGCTCTCTGGTCCCCGGAGGGGACGCGATCCGAGGCACGGCTCGTGTCCGCCCTCGGGTCGCACCCCGTCTCACTCACCTCTCGCCCTCGTCTGCTTCCTCCCGGCGCGCGCGGCCCTGCTCCCTAGGGCGCGCGCGCGCCGACTTGCTTAAATTTAAAGGGCCAGTGCACCACTAATTGGTGACTGGCCCAATCACTTCCTATCACTCCCTAACCTATAAAAACCCACTTCCCCTTCCTCTCCTTGCCGGATCTTGTTGCCTTGTGCCCTGAGAAAGCGTTGTCCAGTTCCTAAAATGGACAGAGATGTCAGCAGAGAGCACTGTGGTCATGATGTCAACAGAGAGCACTGTGCTCGTGATGTCAGCAGAGAGCACTTTGTTCCAAAAAGAAAATAATTTCCTCTGTAGATTTCAGCAGCTAATAAGTACTGGAAAGATTACGTTTTTTTTTTTTTTATAGAAGTCATTTACAAATCTCGCTTCCAAATGTGCCCTTGAGGTTAAGTCACAAAAACATATTGAAAGCTTCCAATCAGATATTCAGGAGAGGAAACATCGCAAGTATATAAGAGACAAGAGAGATTTTGAATCCGGTTGTTACGCCGAGCGCTCCGGGTCCCCGCTCCTCCCCGGAGCGCTCGCTACACTCTCGCTACTGCAGCGCTCCGGTCAGATCCTCTGACCCGGTGCGCTGCGATACCGCCTCCAGCCGGGATGCGATTCGCGATGCGGGTGGCGCCCGCTCGCGATGCGCACCCCGGCTCCCGTACCTGACTCGCTCTCCGTCGGTCCTGTCTCGGCGCGCGCGGCCCCGCTCCCTAGGGCGCGCGCGCGCCGGGTCTCTGCGATTTAAAGGGCCACTGCGCCGCTGATTGGCACAGTGGTTCTAATCAGTGTGTTCACCTGTGCACTCCCTATTTATACCTCACTTCCCCTGCACTCCCTGGCCGGATCTTGTTGCCATTGTGCCAGTGAAAGCGTTTCCTTGTGTGTTCCTAGCCTGTGTTCCAGACCTCCTGCCGTTGCCCCTGACTACGATCCTTGCTGCCTGCCCCGACCTTCTGCTACGTCCGACCTTGCTTCTGTCTACTCCCTTGTACCGCGCCTATCTTCAGCAGTCAGAGAGGTTGAGCCGTTGCTAGTGGATACAACCTGGTCACTACCGCCGCAGCAAGACCATCCCGCTTTGCGGCGGGCTCTGGTGAAAACCAGTAGTGACTTAGAACCGGTCCACTAGCACGTTCCACGCCAATCCCTCTCTGGCACAGAGGATCCACCTCCTGCCAGCCGGCATCGTGACAGTAACAGCCTTGGTCTCTGATTGGTATGGACTTTATTACAGACTTACCCCCATCCCGTGGCAACACTGTTGTTTGGGTGGTCGTTGATCGATTCTCCAAAATGGCACATTTCATCCCTCTTCCTGGTCTTCCTTCAGCGCCTCAGTTGGCAAAACAATTTTTTGTACACATTTTTCGTCTTCACGGGTTGCCCACGCAGATCGTCTCGGATAGAGGCGTCCAATTCGTGTCTAAATTCTGGAGGGCTCTCTGTAAACAACTCAAGATTAAATTAAACTTTTCTTCTGCATATCATCGTCAATCCAATGGGCAAGTAGAAAGAATTAACCAGGTCTTGGGTGATTATTTACGGCATTTTGTTTCCTCCCGCCAGGATGACTGGGCAGATCTTCTACCATGGGCCGAATTCTCGTATAACTTCAGAATCTCTGAATCTTCCTCCAAATCCCCATTTTTCGTGGTGTACGGCCGTCACCCTCTTCCCCCCCTCCCTACTCCCTTGCCCTCTGGTTTGCCCGCTGTGGATGAAATATCTCGTGATCTTTCCACCATATGGAAAGAGACCCAAAATTCTCTCTTACAGGCTTCATCACGCATGAAGAAGTTTGCTGATAAAAAAAGAAGAGCTCCCCCCATTTTTTCTCCTGGAGACAAGGTATGGCTCTCCGCCAAATATGTCCGCTTCCGTGTCCCTAGCTACAAATTGGGACCACGCTATCTTGGTCCTTTCAAAATTTTGTGCCAGATTAATCCTGTCTCTTACAAACTTCTTCTTCCTCCTTCTCTTCGTATTCCTAATGCCTTTCACGTTTCTCTTCTTAAACCACTCATCATCAACCGTTTCTCTCCCAAACTTGTTTCTCCCACTCCTGTTTCCGGCTCCTCGGACATCTTCTCCGTAAAGGAGATACTGGCCTCCAAGAAGGTCAGAGGGAAAACTTTTTTTCTAGTCGATTGGGAGGGTTGTGGTCCTGAAGAGAGATCCTGGGAACCTGAGGACAATATCCTAGACAAAAGTCTGCTCCTCAGGTTCTCAGGCTCTAAGAAGAGGGGGAGACCCAAGGGGGGGGGGTACTGTTACGCCGAGCGCTCCGGGTCCCCGCTCCTCCCCGGAGCGCTCGCTACACTCTCGCTACTGCAGCGCTCCGGTCAGATCCTCTGACCCGGTGCGCTGCGATACCGCCTCCAGCCGGGATGCGATTCGCGATGCGGGTGGCGCCCGCTCGCGATGCGCACCCCGGCTCCCGTACCTGACTCGCTCTCCGTCGGTCCTGTCTCGGCGCGCGCGGCCCCGCTCCCTAGGGCGCGCGCGCGCCGGGTCTCTGCGATTTAAAGGGCCACTGCGCCGTTGATTGGCGCAGTGGTTCTAATCAGTGTGTTCACCTGTGCACTCCCTATTTATACCTCACTTCCCCTGCACTCCCTGGCCGGATCTTGTTGCCATTGTGCCAGTGAAAGCGTTTCCTTGTGTGTTCCTAGCCTGTGTTCCAGACCTCCTGCCGTTGCCCCTGACTACGATCCTTGCTGCCTGCCCCGACCTTCTGCTACGTCCGACCTTGCTTCTGTCTACTCCCTTGTACCGCGCCTATCTTCAGCAGTCAGAGAGGTTGAGCCGTTGCTAGTGGATACGACCTGGTCACTACCGCCGCAGCAAGACCATCCCGCTTTGCGGCGGGCTCTGGTGAAAACCAGTAGTGACTTAGAACCGGTCCACTAGCACGGTCCACGCCAATCCCTCTCTGGCACAGAGGATCCACCTCCTGCCAGCCGGCATCGTGACACCGGTCTCATATACAATAAACGTGGAGTTGAAAATTACAATCAGAACAATTAGTATACAGATATTTCTGAATCGGAGGTATCAGAATCCGACGAACAAACAGGATCAAGAGGACCCTATGCGAACCAGGATAGATTTAAAAATAAGAACAAACGTAGAGCCTATAGCAAAAAATCATATAACAAAGGTAATTACAACAAAGGAGGAGGACAGGGAGGAGGGTACACCCAAGTACAGAAAAGTGGATTTAATCAATATAATCAGAGTTATTAATACAATCAGAGTGACCAAGGTTTAAAAAGACAGGAAGTAAATCCAGTACAACAACAGAGAGAAGGGACTGGAATACAGAAGAATCACAATCCACAACAGCCAACATGGACGTCAAATGTGGCATTCCAACCTCAAAATCTGACTGGTATAAATATATCAGCACCCCCACTCCAACCCTTCTTTTCTGGATCACAATTATTACATATGTCGCAGGCCATACCACCAATACAACAACAGCAAAACACGATGACTATGCCTGCAACATCAATGGAAGCTGGGAATCAGGACTCTTCCCCTCTTTTTTTTTTAGGGGCTGGCATACAATTGAGGGACAGAGAGAAATGGGGATATCAGAACCCATTGCATCCAAGACAATAAAACAGGATCAAGAAATGCAGATCTGCAATTTAACATTGATGGAATTGACAGAGGAACAAATTAAAGTGCTAAAGATGGGTCTATCATACACACCAACACCAAGATATGACCCATTCATATGGATCAAAGATGTGAATTTGTTTGCAAGGAAACTTGCTTTACATAAAATGTATAAGAATAGAACACGGGATATAATTGAAGACCGTAGACGCGACGAACAAGTAATTGCAGATCTCTTGGAGGAGAATGAAACTGGGATTCGTACACCTGAATCCGCACCGTTCTCTAATTTAAAACCAAAATCGAAACTAACTCCCCCAATTAGCCAGTACAACAATATAGATACATTTGTTAAAATGGTTACTACTGACCTAGAAAAACTGTCCACCAAATCATATAATAGTAATATGACAAAAAGGGAAAAGGAAGCCCTGAAACAGCTAGAAGAGAATGAACATATAGAGATCAAGCCCTCCGATAAGGGGGGCAATATTGTGATCATGACAAAGTTGGATTATAAGAATATGGTACTACACCTTCTCAAGGATAAGGACACATATACCAAGCTAACCTCCAATCCAACAACAACCTACGTTAAAGAATTGAAAGAAATTTTGGTGGAAGCGAAATTAAATCAGATAATCTCTGAGGATGAATTTAGAGTGATGTTTAATGCAAAACCAACCTTGGCTACCTTTTATGCATTACCCAAACTGCATAAACAGAAACTCCCAATGCCAGGTCGCCCGATAGTTTCGAGTAATGATAATCTGACAGAAGGTATAAGCTTGTATGTAGATCAGGTATTAGCTCCTTTTGTGACCATTTTGCCTTCCTATATAAAAGATACAAGGGACGCTGTCTCCAAGCTCCAGGAGATCTCTTTTCCGCCAGATACACTGATTGCAAGTTTGGATGTAGAAGCACTCTACACCAATATCAAACATGAGTTCGGAATTATGGCGGTTGAATATTTTTTAAGCACTAGGGGAATACAATTCACTAGTCACAATAAATTTGTCACTACACTTTTACGTTTTCTTCTAACACACAATTATTTCACTTTTGATGAGCAATTTTATTTACAAACGAGAGGCACAGCAATGGGCACTTCTTGTGCACCAAATTTTGCAAATTTATTTTTAGGGTGGTGGGAGGACACGATAGTTTTTTCAGACACTCACAAGGAATTCACACAACACATTATGTTTTGGGGTCGTTATATTGACGACATACTATTGTTTTGGGGGAGCACTATCACCTCTTTTAATGAATTTGTTAAGGCACTGAACACTAATCAAATCGGGATGCACTTCACATCAGAGATAAGTACACAAAGACTCAATTTTTTAGATTTGGAGATCTCCTTTGGCCTTGGGGGCAGCGTCCAGACCAAGATTTATAGGAAACCTACTTCCACGAATAGCTTTCTTCAATGGGAAAGCTATCACCCTAGACCCCTAAGAAATGGAATCCCTGTTGGCCAATACCTCAGGGCCAAAAGGAATTGCTCAAGTGAACAGGCCTTCTTGGAATAATCCAATGTATTATATCAAAGGTTTACAGCTAGAGGCTACCCCAAGAAGGTCTTGCACAGGGCTTTCGCTAGGGCCCAAGCAACACCTAGGTCAGAACTATTAAGTGATAAATCACCAATACAGGAAGGAAAACAGGTGAGATGTATAGGTACATATGACCAAAATAACAAACAAGTTGTTGCGATACTGAAGAGGTACTGGCCAATCTTAGTAGCAGACAGTGACATCAGGGAAGTACTTACCCCTTACCCCAGCATCACGTATCGGCGAGGACGGAACATCAGGGAGCATGTGGTGAGAAGTCACTATCAAGAAAAACGGAGAGAGGCATCATGGTTAGAATCTGGTACCAAGGGATCATACCCGTGTGGTACGTGTACTTTTTGTAAATTCATACCAAAGAAAAAGAACTTTACAAACCCAGTAGACGGGCGAGTATTGGAAATCAGAGACTTCATAAATTGCCAAACGACAGGGGTTGTATACATTGCGGAATGTGGATGTCCCAAGCTGTATGTTGGCAAAACGATTCAGCAATTATGGAGGCGAGTGTCATAACATTTAAGCACAATTAGGACGGGTGCAGATACCCCATTAGCAAGACATATGAGGGACATCCACAAAGGAGACGTAACGTGCTTAAAATTCTGGGGTTTTATTAAACCCAGAATGGGTCCCAGAGGTGGTAACCTAGATAAAAAATTGCTAAAGGAAGAAGCAATCTGGATATACAGGCTCAAATCATTGAGCCCTCAAGGCCTGAATGAGGGATTTACCTTTTCAGCCTTTCTGTAAACCTGCCTTAGAATCAAAACTATCCAAATAAAATTACAACACGACATCGAATAATAGAGTGGAAACTGGATTAGAGGAAGAATTAACACTGAAAAACAAAAAATTATATAGACTACTTCGGAATGCAGATAACAAGTGGTCAGATCTACAGTGGACTAATAATTAATCAGTCGAGATAGAACATACAATAAGATATATCAATAAGACACTTACCTTGAGAGAGATCCATCCGGGCCATGAGTGGGAGTAGACGTGTATGAATTCTAAAAAATTCATTTTTGGGTTCCAAATAGGAATCTATGGGAAATAGAAAAAGACAGCTTTGGCGCAGCTCAGTGCAAATGTCCCATTCACACTGCGGTATCGCTCACCGCTAGGAAAACACAGTCCAATGGTCCTGATATAAAATGTCCGGTGAGTGTGAACTGTGTCCAGTATAGGTGGTGCTGCACGTGGTGATAGCATCAATATCAAACCTTCTTTAAAGAACAAAGAAACGGAGCACTCACCTCCAAATTGCGGACACAGATGCAACTTTTATTGAGACTCACAGATTACAGGACACATGAGGACAGCCCTCCCGCTGATGTCCTCATGTGTCCTGTAATCTGTGAGTCTCAATAAAAGTTGCATCTGTGTCCGCAATTTGGAGGTGAGTGCTCCGTTTCTTTGTTCTTTAGAGAAGGTTTCATTTACAAATCTGTTTAACTTTCTGGCACGAGTTGATTTAAAAAAAAAAAAAAATTCCACGGAAGTACCCCTTTAAGATTAAAGGGGTATTCCAGGGAAATTTTTTATTTTTTTTTTATATATCAACTGGCTCCAGAAAGTTAAACAGATTTGTAAATTACTTCTATTAAAAAAAATCTTAATCCTTTCAATAATTATCAGCTGCTGAAGTCGAGTTGTTCTTTTCTGTCTGGCAACAGTGCTCTCTGCTGACATCTCTGCTTGTCTCGGGAACTGCATGGAGTAGAAGAGGTTTGCTATGGGGATTTTCTTCTGAACTGGGCGGTCCCCGAGACAGGTGTCATCAGAGAGCACTTAGACAGAAAAGAACAACTCAACTTCATCAGCTCATAAGTACTGAAAGGATTAAGATTTTTTAATAGAAGTAATTTACAAATCTGTTTAACTTTCTGGAGCCAGTTGATATATATATATATATATATATATATATATATATATATATATATATAAAATTCCTGGATAACCCCTTTAATTCCCATTGGATACGGGTGGTTGGAGAAGAGGAGTGGTTTCTAAAATAATTGGAGGCTTTTTGGGAAATGATTTAAACTCGGCAAGTTTGTCGGTAGTATGGGACACAATGAATGCCTCCCTGAGAGGATTTTATAAAAATAATATTGGGGAGAAAAAAAGGGAGTATGCGATTGAGGGAACAAGGTTGAGTAAAAAAAAAGTGTCTTAGTGGGAAGCAGGAAAAGGAAATTTGGGGCAGGAGGAATATCTCAGCAGTCTTGGAATGGCGTAGGAGGAGTGCGCTGCATATATCTCCTAAGGAAAGCAAACAATAGAGTACAGTTTATGGGACAAGTGAATTATTTTGAGAAAGGGAAACCCAATAAAATGTTGGCGAACTTGTTGAAAAAACAAAAAGGGAAAAATGACATAATGGCCCTGAGGAAGATAGATGGCTCCATAACTACAGATAGAGAAAAGAAAGATTGAGACCTTACTATCTTCTTTTTATTCTGGCTTAAAGGGGTGCTCCACCGCTAGTCATGTTATCCCCTATCCAAAGGATAGGGAATAAGATGTTTGATTGCGGGGGTCCCAGCAGTGGGTGTCCGCGCAGCACCCGTCGTTCTGAATGAACACCGGTTTCCGGCAGAAGTGGTCGTGATGTAACGTCACGCCCCCTCGTGACGTCACGCCACGCCCCCTCCATGCATGTCTATGGGAGGGGGCGTGACGGCCGTCACGCCCCCTCCCATAGACATGCATGGAGGGGGCATGGCGTGACGTCACGATCACGGACGCCAGCACCTAGCGTGCTGAGCATAATATTTAGAACCCTGGGGCAGCGGAGTACCCCTTTAAATAGTACGGAGAGTAGAGATAGTGAGGAGGAAATAATGAAATTCTTAAAGGGGTACTCCGCTGCTCAGCGTTTGGAACAAACGCTTCCGAACGCTGGAAGATATGAGTAAAGCATTGGAGAATGGAGAATGCGCCATTATAGGCAATACATTTCCTGGATCTGACGGATTGCCCTTCCAGGTATATAGGAAATATGCAGCATTCCTGCTCCCCAGATTGTTAGCGACTCTTAATGAATCCTGGAGGGTGGGCACTCTCCCTAGATCCATGTGCAAGGCGAATATCATTCTGATCGTGGGGTTGTATAGACCCATATCTTTATTAAAGGGGTATTCCAGGAAAAAACTTTTTATATATATATATATCAACTGGCTCCAGAAAGTTAAACAGATTTGTAAATTACTTCCATTAAAAAATCTTAATCCTTTCAATAATTATCAGCTGCTGAAGTTGAGTTGTTCTTTTCTGTCTGACAACAGTGCTCTCTGCTGACATCTCTGCTTGTCTCGGGAACTGCACAGAGTAGAAGAGGTTTGCTATGGGGATTTGCTTCTAAACTGGGCAGTTCCCGAGACAGGTGTCATCAGAGAGCACTTAGACAGAAAAGAACAACTCAACTTCTGCAGCTCATATGTACTGAAAGGCTTAAGATTTTTTTTAATAGAAGTAATTTACAAATCTGCTTAACTTTCTGGAGCCAGTTGATTTATAAAAAAAAAAAATAATAAGTTTTTTCCTGGATAACCCCTTTAAATACAGATGTAAAATTAATAGCAAAAGGTTTGGCAAGGAGGTTAAATCAGGTGGTAACTAAAATAATAGGACCCGAACAGGGAGGGTTCATGCCGTGTCGGACAGTACATGATAATATTCAACAGGTATTCGAATCTATTCAATACAAGGGTAAGGGTCCCCGCTCTATCCTGTCATTAGATGCCACCAAGGCATGCGACAGGGTAGAGTGGGGGTACCTGTGGAAGGTTTTGAGCAAATTTGGTCTGGGTTCCAGATTGTGAGCTATGTTTAATTACTGTATAATAATTCGGAAGCAAGTGTTGCGAAGAACGGTATTCCCTCCGGGAGGTTTAAATTAAAGGGGTACGCCGGTGGAAAACTTTTATTTTTTTTTTATTTATTTATTTTTTTTTATCAACTGGTGCCAGAAAGTTAAACAGATTTGAAAATTACTTCTATTAAAAAAATCTTAATCCTTCCAGTACTTATTAGCTGCTGAATATTACAGAGGAAATTCTTTTCTTTTTGAACACAGTGCTCTCTGCTGACATCTCTGTCCATTTTAGGAACTGTCCAGAGCAGCATATGTTTTCTATGGGGATTTTCTCCTACTCTGGACAGTTCTTAAAATGGACAGAGATGTCAGCAGAGAGCACTGTGCACGTGATGTCAGCAGAGAGCTCTGTGTTCCAAAAAGAAAATAATTTCCTCTGTTGTATTCAGCAGCTAATAAGTACTGGAAGGATTAAGATTTTTTTAATAGGAGTCATTTACAAATCTGTTTAACTTTCTGGCACCAGTTGATTAAAAAAAAAAAAAAAAAGGTTTCCCCCTGAGTACCCTTTTAAGTAGGGGGGCTAGGCAGGGGGGCCCACTTTCACCATTATTATTTGCATTGTACATAGAGCCGTGAGCAGTATGGATCCGTGAGAACAATTTATTCAAGGGATACGGGAGCAGGGGAGGAAGCAACAAGATACTATTAATGCAGACTATGGGGGAGATTTATCAAAACCTGTGTAGAGGAAGAGTTGCCCAGTTGCCCATGGCAACCAATCAGCTTGCTTCTTTCATTTTTAACAAGGCCTCTGCAAAATGAAAGAAGCAATCTGATTGGTTGCTATGGGCAACTCAGCAACTCTTCCTCTGCACAGGTTTTGATAAATCTCCCCCTATATACTTTTGTTTGTCACTCGGCCTAAGGAAAAAATCCCTCACTTGATGGAGATGTTAGAAATACCGTATTTTTCGCCCTATAGGACGCACCGGCGTATAAGACGCACCCTATTTTTAGGTGCAAAATCTAAAAAATTAAAGATTTAGAACCCAATAGTGGTCTTCAACCTGCGGATGAAGCCGTTGGCTGTCCGGGCATGCTGGGAGTTGTAGTTTTGCAACATCTGGAGGTCCGCAGATTGAAGACCACTGCATAGGAGGTAATACTCACGTGTCCCCGCCACTCCGGACCCGTCACCGCTGCCCTGGATGTCGCTCCATCGCTGTGTCGCCGTGTTTCAAAACTACAACTCCCAGCAAGCCCGAACAGCCGATGGCTGCCCGGGCTTGCTGGGAGTTGTAGTTTTGAAACATCTGGAGGTCCGCAGGTTGAAGACCACTGTATCAGACATTGACAAGCGGTGATGATGAAGGGGGGGGGGGGGGGGCTGATGACATGTGGTGATGATGACAAGGGGATGATGAAGGGGGGGGTGGGAGGATGAAGGGGGGGTGGGATGATGAAGGGGGGGTGGGAGGATGAAGGGGGGGTGGGATGATGACAGGGGATGATGACAGGCGGTGATGCTGAAGGGGGGATGATGACAGGGTGATGATGAAGGGGGGATGATGACAGGGTGATGATGATGAGGGTGTTAATGACGGGGGTCTGGATGATGACAGGGGGGGATGATGTATTTCCCACCCTAGGCTTATACTCGAGTCAATAACTTTTCCTGGGATTTTGGGTTGAAATTAGGGGCCTCGGCTTATATTCAGGTCGGCTTATACTCGAGTATATACGGTAAGTTTATAGATGCACTGATTAAAATGGATAGTCTCATAAAAAATAAGGGAGCATCAATATTATGTAAAAATTTGAATGAAAATATAGGTATAAATGGAATGATTAATATATAAAAAAAAGTGGGCTAAGGATGTTGACCCCCTCCAGGAGGAAGCTTGGGAAAGAATTGGTAAAAATATAAAAAATATATAATGTAATATGCAGCATAAAATGACACAATTTAGAATCCTACATAAGATTTACTACTCACCGTTGTTTCTTCAGAAAATCGGAGCTAAGAATTCATCAAAATGTTTGAAATGTAGCCTAGAAAATGCAGATCTTTTACACAATTTTTGGGCATGTAACCACATAGCAAGTTATTGGGAACAAGTAATTGTTGAGATAGAAGGTAAAGTAGGGGAGAGAATCCCGAGGACTGTCCCAGTTGTATTACTGGAGAGAGGAAGGAAGGCGCCTCATGTGCGGGATCAGCAGGTCTTGTTAGTGGGGGAAGGTAATTCCCAAGCCGCTTACCAAAGTTGGTTGTGCGCCCACACACAACAAGGTAAAGTGTAGAATGAATATAAGTATAGGTCCACTGCAGCCCTCCTGGGTAGAAGTAGAATCAAAACAGGGTGACCGTAAGTTCTGGAGTTAGTCCGGCGCAGAGAGGAACCATCAGGGAGCCAGATAAAATCAATGGATTTATTAGATGCAACGCGTTTCGCTGCGCATGCCTGATGAAGCTGCGCATGCGCAGCGAAACGCGTTGCATCTAATAAATCCATTGATTTTATCTGGCTCCCTGATGGTTCCTCTCTGCGCCGGACTAACTCCAGAACTTACGGTCATCCTGTTTTGATTCTAGTTGTATTACTGGGGATACTGGGGGCCTGGAGAGAAGTAAAGAAATCATAGGTAGAGCCCTTTTTTATGCCAGGTTGGTGATATTGCGTAACTGGGTGAACCCGACTGGTCCATCTATTGAGGAATGGCGAAAAGAGATGAAGGTGTTGGATAAAGGGAAAAAAAGGATTACGAAACTGGGGGGAAAAATATGGAGTAATTGGTAGAAGAGTGCTGAAATTTTTTTTGTTTAATAAATTTCTTCTTTTTTTTTTTTTTTGCCAAGACTCTATAGGGGGGGGGGGGGGGGGGAGGGAAATAATAATAAAAATAATAACAAGGGGATGCGGTAAGAATCGAGCATATATTGTAAGAATATGTGACATTTTGTGAATGGAAATTAGAATGGAATTCTCATGATTTTGATATGTTTTTAAAGATTTTGTATGTGGAAAATATAATAAAGAATATCTATAAAAAAATACAAAAATAAAATAAACATTATGGCTAAAAGTTAGTGAGAATTTAAGAAAAACATGCAGGTGCCCCCCCCCCCCCCCCCACAATTTATCTCCACACAGGTTCTCATTTACAGCACTGTTAGAAAGCATGATCCATGATCCCTACTTTTTCTATTCTTCTGTGACATAAGTCTTTAAAGGACCTGCAAAACAGCAGAAAGGTTTGCCCCCTACAGGCTGTATTTAGTAATGCAACAAATGTGTCCAATCTATACTACCGTATTTTTCGCCCTATAAAACGCACCCAATTTATAGGTGCTAAATCTAAAAAATTAAAGATTTTGAACCCAATAGTGGTCTACAACCTGCGGACCTCCAGATGTTGCAAAACTACAACTCCCAGCATGCCCGGACAGCCGTTGGCTGTCCGGGCATGCTGGGAGTTGTAGTTTTGCAACATCTGGAGGTGCGCAGATTGAAGACCACTGCATAGGAGGTAATACTCACGTGTCCCCGCCGCTCCGGACCCGTCACCGCTGCCCTGGATGTCGCTCCATCGCTGTCGCCGTGTCCCCGTCGCTCCGGAACATCTCTGCTGCCGGCCGGGGTATCCTCGCTCTCCGTCGCTGTCATCACGTCGTTACGCACGCCAACGCACGTACGCGACGACGTGATGACGAGGAAGGAGAGCGCCGGCCATACAGGGGATCCCTGAACGGAGAAGACACCGAGGAGGCAGGTAAGGTCCCTCCTGGTGTCCTGTAAGCACTAACCCGGCTATTCAGTCGGGCTGTTCGGGACTGTCGCGGTGAAATTGCGGCGGTCCCGAAGCCGGGTTAGTGTCACTTTCCCTTCAGACGCGGCGGTCAGCTTTGATTGCCGCGTCTGAAGGGTTAATACAGGGCATCACCGCGATCAGTGATGTCCTGTATTAGCCGCGGGTCCCGACCGTTGATGGCCGCAGGGACCGCCGCGATAGGGGTGTATTCGCCGTATAAGACGCACCAACTTTTCCCCCCCTGTTTTGGGGAAGAAAAAGTGCGTCTTATACGGCAAAAAATACGGTATGTGTTTGGTAAAAAGAGCCACATATATTAAATATTAGTATATAAATATTAATAAATACATCCTCACACCCTCTGTCTTGCAATACTAACCTTGCATTGATTGTGAGTCCTATGCAGGATTATACAGTCCATAAGGGATGGGGATAAGGCATATTAATGGCACCATAGCAGCTGCATCGGAAAGGATTCTGAGTTTCATATCAAAAACAGTGTCAATCCTTCTATAGTGCAGGGGCATTATATGGAGACACTATTACTTAGTAAGGGGCACTATATGGAGACACTATTACTTAGTAAGGGGCATTATATGGAGACACTATTACTTAGTAAGGGGCACTACATGGAGACACTATTACTTAGTAAGGGGCATTACATGGAGACTAGAGATGAGCGAACTTACAGTAAATTCGATTTGTCACGAACTTCTCGGCTCGGCAGTTGATGACTTATCCTGCGTAAATTAGTTCAGCCTTCAGTTGCTCCGGTGGCTGGAGACTCTTTCCTAGGAATGTATCCACCTTTTCCAGCCCACCGGAGCACTTGAAGGCTGAACTAATTTACGCAGGATAAGTCATCAACTGCCGAGCCGAGAAGTTCGTGACAAATCGAATTTACTGTAAGTTCGCTCATCTCTAATGGAGACACTATTACTTAGTAAGGGGCATTATATGGAGACACTATTACTTAGTAAGGGGCACTATAAGGACACACTATTACTTAGTAAGGGGCACTATAAGGACACACTATTACTTAGTATGGGGCACTATAAGGACACACTATTACTTAGTAAGGGGCACTATAAGGACACACTATTACTTAGTAAGGGGTACTATAAGTGGGAAACCCATATAGAGGCACCATTAATGAGTGGGTGGTACTATAAAGAGGCACTGTTACTGGGCATAACTATTGAATGGGGGCTCAAAGGAGGTATCATTATTAAATGGTGGCACTAAGGCCAGGGGGCACCAACAACTGAATGGGGTGCACAAAGGTCTACTATTATTTAGTGGCTGATGCTACGGAGACATTTTTTCTTGGTGCGGGCACGATTACTGACAACGGGCACGATAATTGAGTGGAAAACAGTAAGGGTTATTATAACAGAGTGGGAGGCAATAAGAGGATATTAATTGCATTAATGGTATTAGTGGTTGCACTATGGGGACCCTAATCATGAGTGTAAGCATTACATGGCTGGGTTCGCATCACGTTTTAGGCAATACGGGACCGCAAACGGCTGGGGGAGCTAAAAAGGGGCGCTCACGTGACTGCTGTGACTATCAATTTAGGAACAGGGAAAACAGGAGGAAAAAACACTTGCATGACAATAATATAATTAAAAAACAAAACCAGTATCTTTTTTGTGGGTGGGGTAGGCCAGGGTTTTATTTAAATTTCAAAATAATTGTTACATGCAGCAGGACACGCAGCGTTTTGTACCCCGAGCCTGCAGTACAAGTCAGCCTACTTGTCGACAACAAATAATGTACAATTTCTCCGTAGTGGCTTAAATGAGAACTCCAGGATGGAAAAATTGTCCTCCATACTGCCGGCATTAAAAAAATAAAGATGTACATACCTTCCTTCGCTCCCCGGTGCCTCCGGTAACCCACTCCGGTCTCTGCTGCGATCCTCTTCCTGGTTGCTGGTGGTCGGTGAGTCATACTGCACTCAGCCAATCACCGGCCGCAGCGAAGTCCCGACTCGGCCGGCGATAGGCTGAGCGGCAGTGTGACGTTTTCGGCCCCGGCAGCATTGACGTTTTCGGCCCCGGCAGCATAAAACAGGCTTATAAACTGGGAGGGAGGGAAAATGATATGAGAAGAGGAAAAAGCCGGGAAAAAGCAGTCAGAGGCACCTTTCTTCTGCAGTATGGTGCCTGCCAATCCCTGCCGTATACGGCCAATATGTAATGAGCCAACCGGAGTGAAACGTTGACTTCGGTCGGCTAATTTTTGCCCCGTGTACGGTTTTCCCACCGGACCTAAAACCATGGTCTACCGGTCCCGTATTGCCTAAAACGTGATGTGAACCCAGCCTTACTGAGTAAGAGCATCAATACAAAGTGAGGGCACTAAGGGGTTACTGTGTGGGGGGAATCATTAGACAAGTCAATGCCGGAAGAAAGTATCATGGGCCTTCTTAGTCAGATAGGGAAGATAAAGGATAGTGAATGGCTCTAGTCAGGTAAGATGCCACCTGAGTCACTGGCTGCAACTGCACTGTAACAACTTATATAGGGTATAGAGTATGATCATGCTGTGCAAGACTGCAACATCTTAACTGTACATTGTGATGTTTGTAGAACCAAAAGGGAAGATGGGAGTAGTAGTGCCAGACCATACGGGAGTAACAGCAGGTGCTGACAGAGAAATGCAGAGAAATATTTATTACCAGGGCTCAAGTCCTGCAGGAACTCATGGGAACGGAGTTCCTGCACTTTTTCCACAGCAGGAACGCAGTCCCCATTTGCAGGAGTCCTGCAAGACCAGCCCTTAAAGGGGTACTCTGCGGCTAGACATCTTATCCCCTATACAAATTATAGGTGATAAGATGTCGACTCCGAATTTAGCTAGGTGCAGCAGGGAGGACGTGGGGGTCCTCAGCGGCGGGACCCCGGGATCAGACATCTTATCCCCTATCCTTTGGATAGGGTATAAGATGTCTAGTACCCCTTTAAGTGAAAATCTTGGGTGAGTTCCCACACTTTTTTTCCCAGGACTTGACCCCTGTTTATTACCCTAATACTGAAGTTTTTTTTTTAGAAATACCCCATATGTGGCCCTTTTACCATACCTAACTCAACCCCCAGCTTCGGACAAGAAGAAGCAACTAGTGAATTTTGGGTCCTTTTATATTTTACAAGGCATCATGTCAAGCTGCAGAGACCTTGTGGTGCCAAATTATTTGGCATTTTCATTAGTACTAGTCTGTTGTACATGTGTCTCTCTGATACTAATAAAGAAATTATTTCCGCTGTTCTTTTATATTTATTGCTCTCTATGTGGTATACATTAATTTTTTTCTGCAGGTCGGTCCAATTACGGCAATACATAGTTATATACTTTTTTATGGTCTGTTACATTGATCCTAAAAATAGCTATTTTTGTGAAAAAAATCATGTTAGTGCCTCCCCATATTTCGAAAGCCGTAATTTTTGTTATCCTTTCACAGACAGAGTTGTATGGGGGTTTGTTCTCTGTGGGGGTACATGTGACATTTTGCTTATTTTTTTATTTTATTTTTTACACAAGCAGGATTAAGAAAAAGCAGAAATGTTGGTGATTTTTATTTATTGTTTTTTCACATTTACATAATGTGGGGCAACTCTGCTGCCTATACCTAATGGTGGTGGTGGGCGACTGCTGCTTTGCTAATGTGGGGGATTATCTTTCTGCCTAGCTAATATGGAGACAAGCTATCAAACTAATAGGAGGACTACCTACTAACTACATAGGGGGTTTTCATACAGGTGCAGCTATCTGGGTAATTTACCTACAGGGGGCATGACTACCTACGGGGGGACATTAATTACCAGGGGGCATTACCTACTAGGGGCCACTACCTCCTGGGGCGCTACCTACCTGGGGATAATACCTACCTGTAACTTTCATAAGCAACACCTCATTTTCTGTCCACTAAAACAAAATACTCTGATAGTGCCCCTCCTAAAACTAGACTCTGGATCCGACACTGGGTGGAGGGGGATGCTTGCTACCTACTTGACTAACTACCTGGCAACCTAACTTTGTACATGAATGCCTAACTACCTACCTACATATATTGCTACCTACATACATACCTGGCTACCTAACTATTTACATACCTGGCCTTTATACATGGCTGCCTAACTACCTAGCTATCTACCTACCTGCCTGGCTACCCCTACCTACCTGGCTAGTCACCTACTTACAAATCTGGCTTCCTGATCTACCTATATAGTTACCAACCTACCTGGCTACCCATCTACTTGCTATTTTACTGTGCAGGATACCAAGTAGGGCATTATTACAGTTTGTGGGCCTATAGATGGGAAGATTTTGTAGAGTAGGGGAGGGCACTGGAAAAATGCAGAGTCTAACATGTTTGTCTTGCAGATGTTAAAAGATCGACATGGTGGTGTTATCCGGATGGAGAAGAAAAGGAATGAAGATGCCACCGATTAGAAAAGACGTAATTGTGAGTTCCAAGATGTAACTGTAATCACTTATATGGTATACAGATCCTGTGTACAGCTGATATCTACCACCATATGGTATATGGTATAATCACTTATATGGTATACAGATCTCTGTACAGCTGGTATCTACCGCTATATGGGCACTGTATATAATCACTTATATAGTATACAGTATACTATCTGTTGTGTATGACTAAGGCCTTGTTGTAAGGCCGAAACGCGTCACTGTACCTTGTGTTCCTGTTATGACCATCTGGTGAAATAAATATCATCCTCTGAGTTATCGGACGCTGGACTCCTCTCTCTTCTTGCTGCTAATTTTGGGCGAGGTCCACGCCCTGTCCGTGCGCACCTGGGGTGAGCTGAAGCACTGTTGTTTCTCTGTTCTACCTGTGTGGATCAGCCTCGCGCTCCCCCAGCTCCCGAAACTTTATTTACCTATCCCCCGATGATATACGGCACTGGACTTGCATTGTTCAATATGGCCACGGGTGGAGGTGAAGCTCTTCGAAACGGGAATTGAACTCGTGAGGAACGCATGCACTGCATTTTTAATGCCACCAGTACGGACACTCAGGAAACACTTGACCTTAATATTGCACTCCGAGAATTGGAGGAAGCTATGTTGTCTGAAACTAAGATTTGGTGGGATATGACCACGCTAAAAAATGATGTGGATCAAACAATGATTCCCAGGGGACTAAGAATTAAAAAGTTCCCCACTACCGTCTTTTGCCAGCAGTTTAAGCAAGAGTGGGAACTTCTGCAAGCTGATTCGTCATTGAAGTTCATTAAACTGATAATACAGTACGAAGAAAAAGCACTTGCAGAGGTGAATTAAAAAATTTCCACCATTAAATCCTCCTTGGAACAGCATGAACAGAACCCTATTTATTTGTAATATAACACAAAGATCACGGAACAGATAAAGAAAGCAGAGTCCTCAATCGCAAATGTAAAACAAAGAAAATTTCTACGAGATTTGGAGGACTATAAAACTAACTCCGTTTTCATCTGGCCCAATACCGGGAATAACATCACTCCCAGGTCGATCTTGAAGAAACATGGCAAGAAAAACGCATATAAAAAACACAATAAATCGCAGAATAAGAAGGATCTGAGAGCCAGTTTTTCCTCTATTGAATCAAGTGGAATGGATGATACTAGTGATCTGGGATCTCAAACTGGGACTGTGACCCCAAATGCTGCTTCTTCGCCTCTGCCAGCACCGCACAGGATGAAGATCCAAAATTAAGCGTCAAAAAATGCCATGCCGGCAAAAAACATCGTTCAAACCAGGCTAATGAAGCACAACCAGAAGAGGTAAAAAACTTGCATTCCCATTTTCAATTTATCTGCCACCATTCTTTCTTGTACACAACTTGAAGTTTTGCCCCGTGGACTTTCTTTTGCCCCCACTTGTAGATTTGATTTATTCCGGACTTTACTTGATTTAAACCGTTTTGTTCGTAACATCACTTTACGCAAACATTTTGTCAATATTGAGAAGAATGTTGTCTCTGATGTCATTAATATTCATACTAGTGATGATATTGTACCGGATGTGTCTAACATAAATATTTCTTTGCATTCATCTCATGTCTCTGGGTCCTCACATGTACCTTCATTGAGCTCCATGGCTAGTTTCAGTTTTACTGAACTTGCTCTGGCGTCCAATCTACAGGATCAGTGTGATACTAATTTTACAACTGACATCCCTGAGATCGCTACTTCTAATAGGGACTTTTATCCCATTATGTCCCGTACCCCAGTATTGGACAATTTTCAAGATGCTGTGGAGTCGGATTTGACTATGCTGTCCATGCAAAATCATTCTGTTAGATACAATTTATCATTTTTTTTTGTTTTTCCTGCAGACCACCGGGGCTTCGATGGGGGCGAAGTTCTCTTCGCCCCCAACAATCCCCACAGTCACGCCCTGATTTGGTATGGCCGCTACATTGACGATCTCCTCTTTATTTGGGGATCCAATGTAGCGGCCATACAGGACTTTTCAGAATATCTTAATCAGAATGAGTTGAACTTAAAATTTACTGTGACTGTGGAGAAAGAAACTATTAACTTTTTGGATTTGCGTCTGCGGGGTGACAGAGAAAACGGCCAGGTTATAACATCTACCTATAGAAAAAATACCGCAGTGAATTCCATTCTGCATGCTGATTCCTGTCACCCCAGACATGTTATAGAAAACCTCCCCACTGGTGAGCTTATTAGAGCTCGGCGTAATTGTACCCGAGAGATTGACTTTAGTGGGGAGGTTGTTTCCATAGGCAACCGCCTTAGAGCAAGAAATTATCCACAGTGGACTATTGATAAGGCCCTTGCGGTTGCCAATGGTAAAGACCGCAAGCTCCTGATGGGCATTACCTCTGACAGACATGGTGGAACACACAATGGTGACGATAGAAATATTATTTACAGTAATAGTCATATAATAGAAGTAACTCACCGGTTGTGTTTTCCACCCAGTATAGCACAGATTTTCAAATAATCAAGAAGGTCATCAACAAGTATATGCCTATCTTAACTAGTGATCCAGATTTCAAACAAGCTTTGATAGGCGGCCACAAATGTGTGTCTAAGAAAGCACCCACTATTGGCCAGCGTCTCTCTCCTAGCTTGTTCCAGGATAAGGCCCCTATCAAACCCACTTGGTTGACCTACATTGGATCATTCAAGTGTGGGGCTAAAAGGTGCATTTGCTGTAGCTATGTTTCAAATTCCACCACATTTGTATCTACAGCTAATAACACAAGTTTTCCAATTAAACAGTACGTGATGTTACGCTGAGCGCTCCGGGTCCCTGCTCCTCCCCGAAGCGCTCGCGGCGTTTCTCTCCCTGCAGCGCCCCGGTCAGACCCGCTGACCGGGAGCGCTGCATTGACATTGCCGGCGGGGATGCGATTCGCATAGCGGGACGCGCCCGCTCGCGAATCGCATCCCAGGTCACTTACCTGTCCCGGTCCCCGGCTGTCATGCTCTGGCGCGCGCGGCTCCGCTCTCTAGGGCGCGCGCGCGCCAGCGCTCTGAGATTTAAAGGGCCAGTGCACCAATGATGGTGCCTGGCCCAATCACCCTAATTAGTTTCCACCTGCTCCCTGGCTATATGAACTCACTTCCCCTGCACTTCCTTGCCGGATCTTGTTGCCTTGTGCCTTGAGAAAGCTACTCTGTGTTACCTCTACTGTGTTCTTGACCATCTGCTATCACCATTGACTACGAACCTAGCCGCCTGCCCCGACCTTCTGCTACGTCTGACCTTGCTCTTGTCTACTCCCTTGTACCGCGCTTATCTCAGCAGTCAGAGAGGTTGAGCCGTTGCCAGTGGATACGACCTGGTTGCTACCGCCGCTGCAAGACCATCCCGCTTTACGGCGGGCTCTGGTGAATACCAGTAGCAACTTAGAACCGGTCCACTGACACGGCCCACGCCAATCCCTCTCTGGCACAGAGGATCCACCTCCAGCCTGCCGAATCGTGACACGTGAATTGTAACACAACTGGTGTTGTGTACTTGTTCACGTGCATAAGTTGTCAAGTGCAATACATCGGGTGCACTACGAGCTCCCAGAAAATGAGGATTCGGAAGCATATTTCCGATGTACCACATTTCCTATCTAGGAATGTTTCAATGGTATCTAAGCACTGTGCGGAGGCACATGCAGGGGATACCTCTAGTCTCCGGCTTCAGGGGTTCGAAAGAGTCACGGTTCCAGCCAGAGGTGGTAATCTCAGACACAAGATTCTGGACCGTGAGATCTTTTGGATCCTGAAGTTGGGGACGAGATATCCACGGGGTTTGAATAAAAGAATGGACATGATTTTACATTATTAATGCATTTTTTGAGTTTTTTCCTCTATCTCGGGTCACTGCCCATGTGTCTAAATGTTCTTCAGTCAAGAGTTGTCTTAATTTCATATAAAATTAATTTCTTTTTTGGTAATTTGTTTTCTTATATATTTAATCTGACTGATCAACATTTATGTTCCCTTCCTTCTTTATTAGTATATAGATTTTTGATATATCATCATGGTTCAAGCTGTTATATCTATAGTGCGATAGCGTAATTCCACGATACACTCACATATGTAAATTACGAGTGTGAATGTTTTCAGGATATGCAGGTTTTTCTCTTTGTTATTATTATGGAAGATAGATTTCTGTGATATAAAAACGATACTGACATCTTACTTCCTTTTAATATATTTAATATATTTTTGTAATAAAGATACTGCCTTTTCTATGTATTTTTAACACTGTTTTCATGTAAAACATTCATATTTGGTAAATTACATGTAATTTTATAGATTTCTTATCAATGTTTTATATGTTTTGCAGTGGCGGTTGCTACTAGTTTTTACATGTGGGTGGGCTATACCAGAATTTGTAGGTGTGGTTCATGACGTCATGGCCACCTGTGATTTCAGGTGTGCCGTTGCGTCATGTCCGCCCACCCACATGTATAAAAACCGGTCTTTTTGTATTATCTGTTGTGTATGACTAAGGCCTTGTTGTAAGGCCGAAACGCGTCACTGTACCTTGTGTTCCTGTTATGACCATCTGGTGAAATAAATATCATCCTCTGAGTTATCGGACGCTGGACTCCTCTCTCTTCTTGCTGCTAATTTTGGGCGAGGTCCACGCCCTGTCCGTGCGCACCTGGGGTGAGCTGAAGCACTGTTGTTTCCCAGTATACGGATCCTGTATATCAGGGTTTCCC
This sequence comes from Hyla sarda, assembly GCF_029499605.1. NCBI lineage: Eukaryota > Metazoa > Chordata > Amphibia > Anura > Hylidae > Hyla > Hyla sarda. The sequence goes on from NC_079200.1 coordinate 23,201,635, forward strand.
AACCCAGTCCTCAAGGCACACCAACAGTCCAGGATTAAAATTTTTCCCTGTTCTAGTCCAATGGAGTAACTGAAAAAACCCGGAATGTTGGTGTGCCTTGAGGACTGGGTTGGGAAACACTGCTGTATAGTATACTGGTCTGTTTATAGTGGTTTTATTCAGTACAGTAAATATTTCCTCCTTGTATACTGGTATTGATCATGGAGAAGTAAGGTGTTATATAAGGTGGCAGCAGCACTCAGCTTGTTTATGAAATAAAGCTAATCTGGATTTTGTGCCTTGGCCAGGACTAATAGGCTGCTTGCACTGCACTTTACTCTATTTTTGATGTGCTGCTCTTCCTCTCCAATGTATTCCTCTATATACAGTATATAAATACATTTTAGTTTATTTTGTGTACGGGTAATGGAGGCATTTGGGTGGAATAGGGGCGTGGCAGAAGTGTGACCCGCGGCGAAGCCTCTCAGGGGGTCCTTGCTTTTTTGTGCTCCGAGTGACCTGAGTGTTGTCAGTCCACTTCTGGTATTATCCCTGTACTGTGACATCACTTTGTGAATTTTCTCCTTACTGTGACACCACTGTGTGTATTATCCCTGTACTGTGACATAACTGTGTATTATCCCTGTACTGTGACATCACTGTGTGTATTATCCCTGTACGGTGACATCACAGTGTATTATCCCTGTACTGTGACATCACTGTATGTATTAACCCTGTACTGTGACATCACTGTGTGTATTAACCCTGTACTGTGACATCACTGTGTGTATTATCCCTGTACTGTGAAATCACTGTGTGTATTATCCCTGTACTGTGACATCACTGTGTGTGTTATCCCTGTACTGTGACATAACTGTGTATTATCCCCGTACTGTGACATCACTGTGTGTATTATCCCTGTACTGTGACATCACTGTATGTATTATCCCTGTACTGTGACATAACTGTGTATTATCCCTGTACTGTGACATCACTGTGTATTATCCATGTACTTTGACCTCACTGTGTGTATTATCCCTGTACTTTGACATCACTGTGTATTATCCCTGTACTGTGACATCACTGTGTGTATTATCCCTGTACTGTGACATCACTGTGTATTATCCCTGTACTGTGACATCACTGTGTGTATTATCCCTGTACTGTGAAATCACAGTGTGTATTATCCCTGTACTGTGAAATCACAGTGTGTATTATCCCTGTACTGTGACATCACTGTGTATTATCCCTGTACTGTGACATCACTGTGTATTATCCCTGTACTGTGACATCACTGTGTATATTATCTCTATACTGTGACATTGTTACGCCGAGCGCTCCGGGTCCCCGCTCCTCCCCGGAGCGCTCGCTACACTCTCGTTACTGCAGCGCCCCGGTCAGATCCACTGACCGGGTGCGCTGCGATACCGCCTCCAGCCGGGATGCGATTCGCGATGCGGGTGGCGCCCGCTTGCGATGCGCACCCCGGCTCCCGTACCTGACTCGCTCTCCGTCGGTCCTGTCCCGGCGCGCGCGGCCCCGCTCCCTAGGGCACGCGCGCGCCGGGTCTCTGCGATTTAAAGGGCCACTGCGCCGCTGATTGGCGCAGTGGTTCTAATTAGTGTGTTCACCTGTGCACTCCATATATATACCTCACTTCCCCTGCACTCCCTCGCCGGATCTTGTTGCCCTTGTGCCTAGTGAAAGCGTTCCCTTGTGTGTTCCTAGCCTGTGTTCCAGACCTCCTGCCGTTGCCCCTGACTACGATCCTTGCTGCCTGCCCCGACCTTCTGCTACGTCCGACCTTGCTTCTGTCTACTCCCTTGTACCGCGCCTATCTTCAGCAGTCAGAGAGGTTGAGCCGTTGCTAGTGGATATGACCTGGTCACTACCGCCGCAGCAAGACCATCCCGCTTTGCGGCGGGCTCTGGTGAATACCAGTAGTGACTTAGAACCGATCCACTAGCACGGTCCACGCCAATCCCTCTCTGGCACAGAGGATCCACCTCCTGCCAGCCGGCATCGTGACAGTAGATCCGGCCATGGATCCCGCTGAAGTTCCTCTGCCAGTTGTCGCTGACCTCACCACGGTGGTCGCCCAGCAGTCACAACAGATAGCGCAACAAGGCCACCAGCTGTCTCAACTGACCGTGATGCTATAGCAGCTACTACCACAGCTTCAGCAATCATCTCCTCCGCCAGCTCCTGCACCTCCTCCGCAGCGAGTGGCCGCTTCAGGCCTACGACTATCCTTGCCGGACAAATTTGATGGGGACTCTAAGTTTTGCCGTGGCTTTCTTTCACAATGTTCCCTGCACTTGGAGATGATGTCGGACCAGTTTCCTACTGAAAGGTCTAAGGTGGCTTTCGTTGTCAGCCTTCTGTCTGGAAAAGCTCTGTCATGGGCCACACCGCTCTGGGACCGCAATGACCCCGTCACTGCCTCTGTACACTCCTTCTTCTCGGAAATTCGTAGTGTCTTTGAGGAACCTGCCCGAGCCTCCTCTGCTGAGACTGCCCTGCTGAACCTGGTCCAGGGTAATTCTTCCGTTGGCGAGTACGCCATACAATTCCGTACTCTTGCTTCTGAACTATCCTGGAATAATGAGGCCCTCTGCGCGACCTTTAAAAAAGGCCTATCCAGCAACATTAAAGATGTTCTGGCCGCACGAGAAATTCCTGCTAATCTACATGAACTCATTCATCTTGCCACTCGCATTGACATGCGTTTTTCCGAAAGGCGTCAGGAGCTCCGCCAGGATATGGACTTTGTTCGCACGAGGCGTTTTTTCTCCCCGGCTCCTCTCTCCTCTGGTCCTCTGCAATCCGTTCCTGTGCCTCCCGCCGTGGAGGCTATGCAAGTTGACCGGTCTCGTCTGACACCTCAAGAGAGGACACGACGCCGCATGGAGAATCTCTGCCTGTACTGTGCCGGTACCGAACACTTCCTGAAGGATTGTCCTATCCGTCCTCCCCGCCTGGAAAGACGCACGCTGACTCCGCACAAAGGTGAGACAGTTCTTGATGTCTACTCTGCTTCTCCACGCCTTACTGTGCCTGTGCGGATATCTGCATCTACCTTCTCCTTCTCTACTATGGCCTTCTTGGATTCCGGATCTGCAGGAAACTTTATTTTGGCCTCTCTCATCAACAGGTTCAACATCCCGGTAACCAGTCTCGCCAGGCCCCTCTACATCAATTCTGTTAACAATGAAAGATTGGACTGTACCATACGTTACCGCACGGAGCCCCTTCTAATGTGCATCGGACCTCATCAAGAAAAAATTGAGTTCTTGGTCCTCCCCAATTGCACTTCCGAAATTCTCCTTGGACTACCGTGGCTCCAACGCCATTCCCCAACCCTGGATTGGTCCACGGGGGAGATCAAGAGCTGGGGTATCTCTTGTTTCAAGGACTGCCTTAAACCGGTTCCCAGTACTCCCTGCCGTGACCCTGTGGTTCCCCCTGTAACCGGTCTCCCTAAGGCCTATATGGACTTTGCTGATGTGTTTTGCAAAAAACAAGCTGAGACTCTACCTCCTCACAGGCCTTATGACTGTCCTATTGACCTCCTCCCGGGCACTACTCCACCCCGGGGCAGAATTTATCCTCTGTCCGCCCCAGAGACTCTTGCTATGTCTGAGTACATCCAGGAAAATTTAAAAAAGGGGTTTATCCGCAAATCCTCCTCTCCTGCCGGAGCTGGATTTTTCTTTGTGTCCAAAAAAGATGGCTCCCTACGTCCTTGCATTGACTACCGCGGTCTTAATAAAATCACGGTAAAGAACCGCTACCCTCTACCTCTTATCTCTGAACTCTTTGATCGCCTCCAAGGTGCCCACATCTTTACCAAACTGGACTTAAGAGGTGCTTATAATCTCATCCGCATCAGGGAGGGGGATGAATGGAAAACGGCATTTAACACTAGAGATGGACACTTTGAGTATCTGGTCATGCCCTTTGGCCTGTGCAACGCCCCTGCCGTCTTCCAAGACTTTGTTAATGAAATTTTTCGTGATCTCTTATATTCCTGTGTTGTTGTGTATCTGGACGATATTCTGATTTTTTCTGCCAACCTAGAAGAACACCGCCAGCATGTCCGCATGGTTCTTCAGAGACTTCGTGACAATCAACTTTATGCCAAAATGGAGAAATGTCTGTTTGAATGTCAATCTCTTCCTTTCCTAGGATACTTGGTCTCTGGCCAGGGACTACAAATGAATCCAGACAAACTCTCTGCCGTCTTAGATTGGCCACGCCCCTCCGGACTCCGTGCTATCCAACGTTTTTTGGGGTTCGCCAATTATTACAGACAATTTATTCCACATTTTTCCACCATTGTGGCTCCTATCGTGGCTTTAACCAAGAAGAATGCCAATCCTAAGTCCTGGCCTCCTCAAGCGGAAGACGCCTTTAAACGGCTCAAGTCGGCCTTTTCTTCTGCTCCCGTGCTCTCCAGACCTGACCCATCTAAACCCTTCCTATTGGAGGTTGATGCCTCCTCAGTAGGAGCTGGAGCGGTTCTTCTACAAAAAAATTCTTCCGGGCATGCTGTTACCTGTGGTTTTTTTTCTAGGACCTTCTCTCCGGCGGAGAGGAACTACTCCATCGGGGATCGAGAGCTACTGGCCATTAAATTAGCACTTGAGGAATGGAGGCATCTGCTGGAGGGATCTAAATTTCCAGTTATTATTTACACCGATCACAAGAATCTCTCCTATCTCCAGTCTGCCCAACGGCTGAATCCTCGCCAGGCCAGGTGGTCATTGTTCTTTGCCCGGTTTAATTTTGAAATTCACTTTCACCCTGCCGATAAGAACATCAGGGCCGATGCTCTCTCTCGTTCCTCGGATGCCTCGGAAGTAGAGCTCTCTCCGCAACACATCATTCCTCCTGACTGCCTGATCTCCACTTCTCCAGCCTCCATCAGGCAAACTCCTCCAGGGAAGACCTTCGTCTCTCCACGCCAACGCCTCGGAATCCTCAAATGGGGTCACTCCTCCCATCTCGCAGGCCATGCGGGCATCAAGAAATCCGTGCAACTCATCTCTCGTTTCTATTGGTGGCCGACTCTGGAGACGGATGTTGTTGATTTTGTGCGGGCCTGCACTGTCTGTGCCCGGGATAAGACTCCTCGCCAGAAGCCCGGTGGTCTTCTTCATCCTCTGCCTGTCCCCGAACAGCCTTGGTCTCTGATTGGTATGGACTTTATTACAGACTTACCCCCATCCCGTGGCAACACTGTTGTTTGGGTGGTCGTTGATCGATTTTCCAAGATGGCACATTTTATTCCTCTTCCTGGTCTTCCTTCAGCGCCTCAGTTGGCAAAACAATTTTTTGTACACATTTTTCGTCTTCACGGGTTGCCCACGCAGATCGTCTCGGATAGAGGCGTCCAATTCGTGTCAAAATTCTGGAGGGCTCTCTGTAAACAACTCAAGATTAAATTAAACTTTTCTTCTGCTTATCATCCTCAATCCAATGGGCAAGTAGAAAGAATTAACCAGGTCCTGGGTGATTATTTACGGCATTTTAATTCCTCCCGCCAGGATGACTGGGCAGATCTTCTACCATGGGCCGAATTCTCGTATAACTTCAGAGTCTCTGAATCTTCTTCCAAATCCCCATTTTTCGTGGTGTACGGCCGTCACCCTCTTCCCCCCCTCCCTACTCCCTTGCCCTCTGGTTTGCCCGCTGTGGATGAAATAACTCGTGATCTTTCCACCATATGGAAAGAGACCCAAAATTCTCTCTTACAGGCTTCATCACGCATGAAGAAGTTTGCTGATAAGAAAAGAAGAGCTCCCCCCATTTTTTCTCCCGGAGACAAGGTATGGCTCTCCGCTAAATATGTCCGCTTCCGTGTTCCCAGCTACAAATTGGGACCACGCTATCTTGGTCCTTTCAAAGTTTTGTGCCAGATTAATCCTGTCTCTTACAAACTTCTTCTTCCTCCTTCTCTTCGTATTCCTAATGCCTTTCATGTCTCTCTTCTTAAACCACTCATCCTCAACCGTTTCTCTCCTAAACTTATTTCTCCCACTCCTGTCTCCGGTTCTTCGGACATCTTTCCTGTAAAGGAGATACTGGCCTCCAAAAAGGTCAGAGGGAAAACCTTTTTTCTGGTTGACTGGGAGGGCTGTGGTCCTGAAGAGAGATCCTGGGAACCTGAGGACAATATCCTAGATAAAAGTCTGGTCCTCAGGTTCTCAGGCTCAAAGAAGAGGGGTAGACCCAAGGGGGGGGGTACTGTTACGCCGAGCGCTCCGGGTCCCCGCTCCTCCCCGGAGCGCTCGCTACACTCTCGTTACTGCAGCGCCCCGGTCAGATCCACTGACCGGGTGCGCTGCGATACCGCCTCCAGCCGGGATGCGATTCGCGATGCGGGTGGCGCCCGCTCGCGATGCGCACCCCGGCTCCCGTACCTGACTCGCTCTCCGTCGGTCCTGTCCCGGCGCGCGCGGCCCCGCTCCCTAGGGCGCGCGCGCGCCGGGTCTCTGCGATTTAAAGGGCCACTGCGGCGCTGATTGGCGCAGTGGTTCTAATTAGTGTGTTCACCTGTGCACTCCATATATATACCTCACTTCCCCTGCACTCCCTCGCCGGATCTTGTTGCCCTTGTGCCTAGTGAAAGCGTTCCCTTGTGTGTTCCTAGCCTGTGTTCCAGACCTTCTGCCGTTGCCCCTGACTACGATCCTTGCTGCCTGCCCCGACCTTCTGCTACGTCCGACCTTGCTTCTGTCTACTCCCTTGTACCGCGCCTATCTTCAGCAGTCAGAGAGGTTGAGCCGTTGCTAGTGGATACGACCTGGTCACTACCGCCGCAGCAAGACCATCCCGCTTTGCGGCGGGCTCTGGTGAATACCAGTAGTGACTTAGAACCGGTCCACTAGCACGGTCCACGCCAATCCCTCTCTGGCACAGAGGATCCACCTCCTGCCAGCCGGCATCGTGACAGACATCACTGTGTGTATTATCCCTGTACTGTGACATCACTGTGTTTATTATCCCTGTACTGTGACATCAATGTGTGTATTATCCCTGTACTGTGACATCACTGTGTATTATGCCTGTACTGTGACATCACTGTGTATTATGCCTGTACTGTGACATCACTGTGTATTATCCCTGTACTGTGACATCACTGCGTGTATTATCCCATGTACTGTGACATCACTGTGTATTATCACTGTACTGTGACATCACTGTGTATTATCCCTGTACTGTGACATCACTGCGTGTATTATCCCATTTACTGTGACATCACTGTGTATTATCCCTGTACTGTGACATTACTGTGTATTCTCCCATGTACTGTGACATCACTGTGTATTATCCCTATACTGTGACATCACTGTGTATTATCCCTGTACTTTGACATCACTGTGTGTATTATCCCTGTACTGTGATGGAGGCATTTGGGTGGAATAGGGGCGTGGCAGAAGTGTGATCCGCGGCGAAGCCTCTCAGGGGGTCCTTGCTTTTTTGTGCTCCGAGTGACCTGAGTGTTGTCAGTCCACTTCTGGTATTATCCCTGTTGTGTGACATCGCTTTGTGAATTTTCTCCTTACTGTGATACCACTGTGTGTATTATCCCTGTACTGTGACATAACTGTGTATTATCCCTGTACTGTGACATCACTGTGTGTATTATCCCTGTACTGTGACATCACAGTGTATTATCCCTGTACTGTGACATCACTGTGTGTAGTAACCCTGTACTGTGACATCACTGTGTGTATTATCCCTGTTCTGTGAAATCACTGTGTGTATTATCCCTGTACTGTGACATCACTGTGTGTGTTATCCCTGTACTGTGACATAACTGTGTATTATCCCTGTACTGTGACATCACTGTGTGTATTATCCCTGTACTGTGACATCACTGTATGTATTATCCCTGTACTGTGACATAACTGTGTATTATCCCTGTACTGTGACATCACTGTGTATTATCCATGTATTGTGACCTCACTGTGTGTATTATCCCTGTACTTTGACGTCACTGTGTATTATCCCTGTACTGTGACATCACTGTGTGTATTATCCCTGTACTGTGACATCACTGTGTATTATCCCTGTACTGTGACATCACTGTGTGTATTATCCCTGTACTGTGAAATCACAGTGTGTATTATCCCTGTACTGTGAAATCACAGTGTGTATTATCCCTGTACTGTGACATCACTGTGTATTATCCCTGTACTGTGACATCACTGTGTATATTATCTCTATACTGTGACATCACGGTGTGTATTATCCCTGTACTGTGACATCACTGTGTGTATTATCCCTGTACTGTGACATCAATGTGTGTGTTATCCCTGTACTGTGACATCACTGTGTATTATCCCTGTACTGTGACATCACTGTGTATTATGCCTGTACTGTGACATCACTTTGTATTATCCCTGTACTGTGACATCACTGCGTGTATTATCCCATGTACTGTGACATCACTGTGTATTATCACTGTACTGTGACATCACTGTGTATTATCCCTGTACTGTGACATCACTGCGTGTATTATACCATGTACTGTGATATCACTGTGTATTATCCCTGTACTGTGACATCACTGTGTATTATCCCATGTACTGTGACATCACTGTGTATTATCCCTGTACTGTGACATCACTGTGTATTATCCCTGTACTTTGACATCACTGTGTGTATTATCCCTGTACTGTGATGGAGGCATTTGGGTGGAATAGGGGCGTGGCAGAAGTGTGATCGGCGGCGAAGCCTCTCAGGGGGTCCTTGCTTTTTTGTGCTCCGAGTGACCTGAGTGTTGTCAGTCCACTTCTGGTATTATCCCTGTACTGTGACATCACTTTGTGAATTTTCTCCTTACTGTGATACCACTGTGTGTTTTATCCCTGTACTGTGACATAACTGTGTATTATCCCTGTACTGTGACATCACTGTGTATTATCCCTGTACTGTGACATCACTGTGTGTATTAACCCTGTACTGTGACATCACTGTGTGTATTATCCCTGTACTGTGATATCACTGTGTATTATCCCTGTACTGTGACATCACTGTGTGTATTATCCCTGTACTGTGAAATCACAGTGTGTATTATCCCTGTACTGTGAAATCACAGTGTGTATTATCCCTGTACTGTGACATCACTGTGTATTATCCCTGTACTGTGACATCACTGTGTATTATCCCTGTACTGTGACATCACTGTGTATATTATCTCTATACTGTGACATCACTGTGTGTATTATACCTGTACTGTGACATCACTGTGTGTATTATCCCTGTACTGTGACATCAATGTGTGTATTATCCATGTACTGTGACATCACTGTGTATTATCCCTGTACTGTGACATCACTGTGTATTATGCCTGTACTGTGACATCACTGTGTATTATCCCTGTACTGTGACATCACTGCGTGTATTATCCCATGTACTGTGACATCACTGTGTATTATCTCTGTACTGTGACATCACTGCGTGTATTATCCCTGTACTGTGACATCACTGCGTGTATTATCCCATGTACTGTGACATCACTGTGTATTATCCCTGTACTGTGACATCACTGTGTATTATCCCATGTACTGTGACATCACTGTGTATTATCCCTGTACTGTGACATCACTGTGTATTATCCCTGTACTTTGACATCACTGTGTGTATTATCCCTGTACTGTGATGGAGGCATTTGGGTGGAATAGGGGCGTGGCAGAAGTGTGACCGGCGGCGAAGCCTCTCAGGGGGTCCTTGCTTTTTTGTGCTCCGAGTGACCTGAGTGTTGTCAGTCCACTTCTGGTATTATCCCTGTACTGTGACATCACTTTGTGAATTTTCTCCTTACTGTGATACCACTGTGTGTATTATCCCTGTACTGTGACATAACTGTGTGTATTATCCCTGTACTGTGACATCACTGTGTATTATCCCTGTACTGTGACATCACTGTGTGTATTAACCCTGTACTGTGACATCACTGTGTGTATTATCCCTGTACTGTGACATCACTGTGTGTATTATCCCTGTACTGTGACATCACTGTGTGTTATCCCTGTACTGTGACATAACTGTGTATTATCCCTGTACTGTGACATCACTGTGTGTATTTTCCCTGTACTGTGACATAACTGTGTATTATCCCTGTACTGTGACATCACTGTGTATTATCACTGTACTGTGACCTCACTGTGTGTATTATCCCTGTACTTTCACATCACTGTGGATTATCCCTGTACTGTGACATCACTGTGTGTATTATCCCTGTACTGTGACATCACTGTGTGTATTATCCCTGTACTGTGACATCACAGTGTGTATTATCCTGTACTGTGAAATTAGTGTGTATTATCCCTGTACTTTGACATCACTGTGTATATTATCTCTATACTGTGACATCACTGTGTGTATTATCCCTGTATTGCGACATCACTGTGTATATTATCCCTGTACTGTGACATCACTATGTATATTATCCCTGTACTGTGACATCACTGTGTATTATCCCTGTACTGTGACATCACTGTGTATTATCCCTGTACTGTGACATCACTGTGTATTATCCCTGTACTGTGACATCACTGTGTATTATCCCTGTACTGTGACATCACTGTGTATTATCCCTGTACTGTGACATCACTGTGTATTATCCCTGTACTGTGACATCACTGTGTATTATCCCTGTACTGTGACATCACTGTGTATTATCCCTGTACTGTGACATCACTGTATATTATCCCTGTACTGTGACATGACTGTGTATTATCCCTGTACTGTGACATCACTGTGTATTATCCCTGTACTGTGACATTACTGTGTGTATTATCCCTGTACTGTGACATCACTGTGTATTATCCCATGTACTGTGAAATCACTGTGTATTATCCCTGTATTGTGACATCATTATGTGTATTATCCCTGTACTGTGACATCACTGTGTATTATCCCTGTACTGTGACATCACTGTGTATGATCCCTGCACTGTGACATCACTGTGTATTATCCTGTACTGTGAAATCACAGTGTGTATTATCCCTGTACTGTGACATCACTGTGTATTATCCCTGTACTGTGACATCACTGTGTGTATTATCCCTGTACTGTGACATCACTGTGTATTATCCCTGTACTGTGACATCACTGTGTATTATGCCTGTACTGTGACATCACTGTGTATTATCCCTGTACTGTGACATCACTGTGTGTATTATCCCTGTACTGTGACATCACTGTGTATTATCCTGTACTGTGAAATCACAGTGTGTATTATCCCTGTACTGTGACATCACTGTGTGTATTATTAGTGTTGCTCGTGAATATTCGCAATTCCAATTTTATTCGCGAATATCGCATATTCGCGAATTCGCGAATATTCGCGAATATAGCGCTTTATATTCGTAATTACGAATATTCGTTTTTTTAATTTTTTTTAATTTTTATTTTGTTCACAGTACACATCACAGTGATCATCCCTCTCTGCTTCCAGCTTATGTGGTGTAAGAAGGCTCTAATACTACTGTGTGAGACCGGTAATTTTCGCATATGCGAATGTTCGCCCATGCTAACTTTTGTACATGCGAATTTTCGCGTATGTTAATTTTCGCACACGTGAATATTCGCATATGCGAAAATAAAACGAGGATATTACGAATATGCGAATATTCGCGAATATAACGAATATTCGTCCATAGATTCGCGAATATTCGCAAATTCGAATATGGCCTATGCCGCTCAACACTATGTATTATCCCTGTACTGTGACATCGCTGTGTATTATGCCTGTACTGTGACATCACTGTGTATTATGCCTGTACTGTGACATCACTGCATGTATTATACCTGTACTGTGAAATCACTGTGTATATTATTCTTGTACTGTGACATCACTGTGTGTATTATCTCTGTACTGTGACATCTCTGTGTATTTTCCCTGTACTGTGACATCACTATGTATTATCCCTGTACTGTGACATCACTGTTTATCATTCCTGTACTGAGACATCACTGTGTAATATCCCTGTATTGTGACTTCACTGTGTATTATCCCTGTACTGTGACATCACTGTGTATTATCCCTGTACTGTGACATCACCGTGTGTATCATTCCTGTACTGTGACATCCCTGTATCCCTGTACTGTGACATCATTGTGTGTATTATCCCTGTACTGTGACATCACTGTGTGTATTATCCCTGTACTGTGACATCACTGTGTGTATTATCCCTGTACTGTGACATCACTGTGTGTATTATCCCTGTACCTAATGTGACATCACTGTGTATTATCCCTGTACAGTGACATCACTGTGTGTATTATCTCTGTACTGTGACTTCACTGTGTATTATCCCTGTACTGTGACATCACTGTGTATTGTCCCTGTACTGTGACATCACTGTGTATATTATCTCTATACTGTGACATCACTGTGTGTATTATCCCTGTATTGCGACATCACTGTGTATATTATCCCTGTACTGTGACATCACTGTGTGTATTTTCCCTGTACTGTGACACCACTGTGTGTATTATCCCTGTACTGTGACATAACTGTGTATTATCCCTGTACTGTGTGTATTATCCCTGTACTGTGACATCACTGTGTATTATCCCTGCACTGTGACATCTCTGTGTATTATCCCTGTACTGTGACATCACTGTGTATTATCCCTGTACTGTGACATCACTGTGTATTATCCCTGCACTGTGACATCACTGTGTATTATCCTGTACTGTGAAATCACAGTGTGTATTATCCCTGTACTGTGACATCACTGTGTATTATCCCTGTACTGTGACATCACTGTGTGTATTATCCCTGTACTGTGACATCACTGTGTGTATTATCCCTGTACTGTGACATCACTGTGTATTATGCCTGTACTGTGACATCACTGTGTATTATCCCTGTACTGTGACATCACTGTGTGTATTATCCATGTACTGTGACATCACTGTGTATTATCCTGTACTGTGAAATCACAGTGTGTATTATCCCTGTACTGTGACATCACTGTGTGTATTATCCCTGTACTGTTACATCACTGTGTGTATTATCCCTGTACTGTGACATCACTGTGTGTGTTATCCCTGTACTGTGACATCACTGTGTATTATCCCTGTACTGTGACATCACTGTGTGTATTATCCCATGTACTGTGACATCACTGTGTATTATCCCTATACTGTGACATCCCTGTGTGTATTATCCCATGTACTGTGACATCATTGTGTGTATTATCCCTGTATTGTGACATCCCTGTGTGTATTATCCCTGTACTGTGACATAACTGTGTACAATCCCTGTACTGTGACAGCACTGTGTGTATTATCCCTGTACTGTGACATCGCTGTGTGTATTATCCCTGTACTGTGACATCACTGTGTATATTTTCCCTGTACTGTGACATCACTGTGTATATTATCCCTGTACTGTGACATCACTGTGTATATTATCCCTGTACTGTGACATCACTGTGTATTTTCCCTGTACTGTGACATCACTGTGTATTATCCCTGTACTGTGACATCACTGTTTATTATTCCTGTACTGAGACATCACTGTGTAATATCCCTGTATTGTGACATCACTGTGTATTATCCCTGTACTGTGACATCACCGTGTGTATCATTCCAGTACTGTGACATCACTGTGTGTATTATCCCTGTACTGTGACATCACTGTGTGTATTATCCCTTTACTGTGACATCACTGTGTATTAACCCTGTACTGTGACATCACTGTGTATATTATCCCTGTACTGTGACATCACTGTGTATTATCCCTGTATTGTAAAATCACTGTGTATTATCCCTGTATTGTGACATCACTGTGTATTATCCCTGTACTGTGACATCACTGTGTGTATTATCCCATGTACTGTGACATCACTGTGTGTATTATCCCTGTATTGCGACATCACTGTGTATATTATCCCTGTACTGTGACATCACTGTGTGTATTATCCCTGTACTGTGACACCACTGTGTGTATTATCCCTGTACTGTGACATAACTGTGTATTATCCCTGTACTGTGACATCACTGTGTATTATCCCTGCACTGTGACATCACTGTGTATTATCCCTGTACTGTGACATCACTGTGTATTATCCTTGTACTGTGACATCACTGTGTATTATCCCTGCACTGTGACATCACTGTGTATTATCCTGTATTGTGAAATCACAGTGTGTATTATCCCTGTACTGTGACATCACTGTGTATTATCCCTGTACTGTGACATCACTGTGTATTATGCCTGTACTGTGACATCACTGTGTATTATCCCTGTACTGTGACATCACTGTGTGTATTATCCCTGTACTGTGACATCACTGTGTATTATCCTGTACTGTGAAATCACAGTGTGTATTATCCCTGTACTGTGACATCACTGTGTGTATTATCCCTGTACTGTGACATCACTGTGTATTATGCCTGTACTGTGACATCACTGTGTATTATGCCTGTACTGTGACATCACTGCATGTATTATACCTGTACTGTGAAATCACTGTGTATATTATTCTTGTACTGTGACATCACTGTGTGTATTATCTCTGTTCTGTGACATCTCTGTGTATTTTCCCTGTACTGTGACATCACTATGTATTATCCCTGTACTGTGACATCACTGTTTATCATTCCTGTACTGAGACATCACTGTGTAATATCCCTGTATTGTGACATCACTGTGTATTATCCCTGTACTGTGACATCACTGTGTATTATCCCTGTACTGTGACATCACCGTGTGTATCATTCCTGTACTGTGACATCCCTGTATCCCTGTACTGTGACATCACTGTGTGTATTATCCCTGTACTGTGACATCACTGTGTGTATTATCCCTGTACTGTGACATCACTGTGTGTACTATCCCTGTACTGTGACATCACTGTGTGTATTATCTCTGTACTGTGACATCACTGTGTGTATTATCCCTGTACCTACTGTGACATCACTGTGTATTATCCCTGTACAGTGACATCACTGTGTGTATTATCCCTGTACTGTGACATCACTGTGTATTATCCCTGTACTGTGACATCACTGTGTATTGTCCCTGTACTGTGACATCACTGTGTATATTATCTCTTTACTGTGACATCACTGTGTGTATTATCCCTGTATTGCGACATCACTGTGTATATTATCCCTGTACTGTGACATCACTGTGTGTATTTTCCCTGTACTGTGACACCACTGTGTGTATTATCCCTGTACTGTGACATAACTGTGTATTATCCCTGTACTGTGTGTATTATCCCTGTACTGTGACATCACTGTGTATTATCCCTGCACTGTGACATCACTGTGTATTATCCCTGTACTGTGACATCACTGTGTATTATCCCTGTACTGTGACATCACTGTGTATTATCCTGTACTGTGAAATCACAGTGTGTATTATCCCTGTACTGTGACATCACTGTGTATTATCCCTGTACTGTGACATCACTGTGTGTATTATCCCTGTACTGTGACATCACTGTGTGTATTATCCCTGTACTGTGACATCACTGTGTATTATGCCTGTACTGTGACATCACTGTGTATTATCCCTGTACTGTGACATCACTGTGTGTATTATCCCTGTACTGTGACATCACTGTGTATTATCCTGTACTGTGAAATCACAGTGTGTATTATCCCTGTACTGTGACATCACTGTGTGTATTATCGCTGTACTGTGACATAACTGTGTATTATCCCTGTACTGTGACATCACTGTGTGTATTATCCCTGTACTGTTACATCACTGTGTATTATCCCTGTACTGTGACATCACTGTGTGTATTATCCCATGTACTGTGACATCACTGTGTATTATCCCTATACTGTGACATCCCTGTGTGTATTATCCCATGTACTGTGACATCATTGTATGTATTATCCCTGTATTGTGACATCCCTGTGTGTATTATCCCTGTACTGTGACATAACTGTGTACAATCCCTGTACTGTGACAGCAAGGTGTGTATTATCCCTGTACTGTGACATCGCTGTGTGTATTATCCCTGTACTGTGACATCACTGTGTATATTTTCCCTGTACTGTGACATCACTGTGTATATTATCCCTGTACTGTGACATCACTGTGTATATTATCCCTGTACTGTGACATCACTGTGTATTTTCCCTGTACTGTGACATCACTGTGTATTATCCCTGTACTGTGACATCACTGTTTATTATTCCTGTACTGAGACATCACTGTGTAATATCCCTGTATTGTGACATCACTGTGTATTATCCCTATACTGTGACATCCCTGTGTGTATTATCCCATGTACTGTGACATCATTGTGTGTATTATCCCTGTATTGTGACATCCCTGTGTGTATTATCCCTGTACTGTGACATAACTGTGTACAATCCCTGTACTGTGACAGCACTGTGTGTATTATCCCTGTACTGTGACATCGCTGTGTGTATTATCCCTGTACTGTGACATCACTGTGTATATTTTCCCTGTACTGTGACATCACTGTGTATATTATCCCTGTACTGTGACATCACTGTGTATATTATCCCTGTACTGTGACATCACTGTGTATTTTCCCTGTACTGTGACATCACTGTGTATTATCCCTGTACTGTGACATCACTATTTATTATTCCTGTACTGAGACATCACTGTGTAATATCCCTGTATTGTGACATCACTGTGTATTATCCCTGTACTGTGACATCACCGTGTGTATCATTCCAGTACTGTGACATCACTGTGTGTATTATCCCTGTACTGTGACATCACTGTGTGTATTATCCCTTTACTGTGACATCACTGTGTATTATCCCTGTACTGTGACATCACTGTGTATATTATCCCTGTACTGTGACATCACTGTGTATTATCCCTGTATTGTAAAATCACTGTGTATTATCCCTGTATTGTGACATCACTGTGTATTATCCCTGTACTGTGACATCACTGTGTGTATTATCCCATGTACTGTGACATCACTGTGTGTATTATCCCTGTATTGCGACATCACTGTGTATATTATCCCTGTACTGTGACATCACTGTGTGTATTATCCCTGTACTGTGACACCACTGTGTGTATTATCCCTGTACTGTGACATAACTGTGTATTATCCCTGTACTGTGACATCACTGTGTATTATCCCTGCACTGTGACATCACTGTGTATTATCCCTGTACTGTGACATCACTGTGTATTATCCTTGTACTGTGACATCACTGTGTATTATCCCTGCACTGTGACATCACTGTGTATTATCCTGTATTGTGAAATCACAGTGTGTATTATCCCTGTACTGTGACATCACTGTGTATTATCCCTGTACTGTGACATCACTGTGTATTATGCCTGTACTGTGACATCACTGTGTATTATCCCTGTACTGTGACATCACTGTGTGTATTATCCCTGTACTGTGACATCACTGTGTATTATCCTGTACTGTGAAATCACAGTGTGTATTATCCCTGTACTGTGACATCACTGTGTGTATTATCCCTGTACTGTGACATCACTGTGTATTATGCCTGTACTGTGACATCACTGTGTATTATGCCTGTACTGTGACATCACTGCATGTATTATACCTGTACTGTGAAATCACTGTGTATATTATTCTTGTACTGTGACATCACTGTGTGTATTATCTCTGTACTGTGACATCTCTGTGTATTTTCCCTGTACTGTGACATCACTATGTATTATCCCTGTACTGTGACATCACTGTTTATCATTCCTGTACTGAGACATCACTGTGTAATATCCCTGTATTGTGACATCACTGTGTATTATCCTGTACTGTGAAATCACAGTGTGTATTATCCCTGTACTGTGACATCACTGTGTGTATTATTAGTGTTGCTCGTGAATATTCGCAATTCCAATTTTATTCGCGAATATCGCATATTCGCGAATTCGCGAATATTCGCGAATATAGCGCTTTATATTCGTAATTACGAATATTCGTTTTTTTAATTTTTTTTAATTTTTATTTTGTTCACAGTACACATCACAGTGATCATCCCTCTCTGCTTCCAGCTTATGTGGTGTAAGAAGGCTCTAATACTACTGTGTGAGACCGGTAATTTTCGCATATGCGAATGTTCGCCCATGCTAACTTTTGTACATGCGAATTTTCGCGTATGTTAATTTTCGCACACGTGAATATTCGCATATGCGAAAATAAAACGAGGATATTACGAATATGCGAATATTCGCGAATATAACGAATATTCGTCCATAGATTCGCGAATATTCGCAAATTCGAATATGGCCTATGCCGCTCAACACTATGTATTATCCCTGTACTGTGACATCGCTGTGTATTATGCCTGTACTGTGACATCACTGTGTATTATGCCTGTACTGTGACATCACTGCATGTATTATACCTGTACTGTGAAATCACTGTGTATATTATTCTTGTACTGTGACATCACTGTGTGTATTATCTCTGTACTGTGACATCTCTGTGTATTTTCCCTGTACTGTGACATCACTATGTATTATCCCTGTACTGTGACATCACTGTTTATCATTCCTGTACTGAGACATCACTGTGTAATATCCCTGTATTGTGACTTCACTGTGTATTATCCCTGTACTGTGACATCACTGTGTATTATCCCTGTACTGTGACATCACCGTGTGTATCATTCCTGTACTGTGACATCCCTGTATCCCTGTACTGTGACATCATTGTGTGTATTATCCCTGTACTGTGACATCACTGTGTGTATTATCCCTGTACTGTGACATCACTGTGTGTATTATCCCTGTACTGTGACATCACTGTGTGTATTATCCCTGTACCTAATGTGACATCACTGTGTATTATCCCTGTACAGTGACATCACTGTGTGTATTATCTCTGTACTGTGACTTCACTGTGTATTATCCCTGTACTGTGACATCACTGTGTATTGTCCCTGTACTGTGACATCACTGTGTATATTATCTCTATACTGTGACATCACTGTGTGTATTATCCCTGTATTGCGACATCACTGTGTATATTATCCCTGTACTGTGACATCACTGTGTGTATTTTCCCTGTACTGTGACACCACTGTGTGTATTATCCCTGTACTGTGACATAACTGTGTATTATCCCTGTACTGTGTGTATTATCCCTGTACTGTGACATCACTGTGTATTATCCCTGCACTGTGACATCTCTGTGTATTATCCCTGTAATGTGACATCACTGTGTATTATCCCTGTACTGTGACATCACTGTGTATTATCCCTGCACTGTGACATCACTGTGTATTATCCTGTACTGTGAAATCACAGTGTGTATTATCCCTGTACTGTGACATCACTGTGTATTATCCCTGTACTGTGACATCACTGTGTGTATTATCCCTGTACTGTGACATCACTGTGTGTATTATCCCTGTACTGTGACATCACTGTGTATTATGCCTGTACTGTGACATCACTGTGTATTATCCCTGTACTGTGACATCACTGTGTGTATTATCCATGTACTGTGACATCACTGTGTATTATCCTGTACTGTGAAATCACAGTGTGTATTATCCCTGTACTGTGACATCACTGTGTGTATTATCCCTGTACTGTTACATCACTGTGTGTATTATCCCTGTACTGTGACATCACTGTGTGTGTTATCCCTGTACTGTGACATCACTGTGTATTATCCCTGTACTGTGACATCACTGTGTGTATTATCCCATGTACTGTGACATCACTGTGTATTATCCCTATACTGTGACATCCCTGTGTGTATTATCCCATGTACTGTGACATCATTGTGTGTATTATCCCTGTATTGTGACATCCCTGTGTGTATTATCCCTGTACTGTGACATAACTGTGTACAATCCCTGTACTGTGACAGCACTGTGTGTATTATCCCTGTACTGTGACATCGCTGTGTGTATTATCCCTGTACTGTGACATCACTGTGTATATTTTCCCTGTACTGTGACATCACTGTGTATATTATCCCTGTACTGTGACATCACTGTGTATATTATCCCTGTACTGTGACATCACTGTGTATTTTCCCTGTACTGTGACATCACTGTGTATTATCCCTGTACTGTGACATCACTGTTTATTATTCCTGTACTGAGACATCACTGTGTAATATCCCTGTATTGTGACATCACTGTGTATTATCCCTGTACTGTGACATCACCGTGTGTATCATTCCAGTACTGTGACATCACTGTGTGTATTATCCCTGTACTGTGACATCACTGTGTGTATTATCCCTTTACTGTGACATCACTGTGTATTAACCCTGTACTGTGACATCACTGTGTATATTATCCCTGTACTGTGACATCACTGTGTATTATCCCTGTATTGTAAAATCACTGTGTATTATCCCTGTATTGTGACATCACTGTGTATTATCCCTGTACTGTGACATCACTGTGTGTATTATCCCATGTACTGTGACATCACTGTGTGTATTATCCCTGTATTGCGACATCACTGTGTATATTATCCCTGTACTGTGACATCACTGTGTGTATTATCCCTGTACTGTGACACCACTGTGTGTATTATCCCTGTACTGTGACATAACTGTGTATTATCCCTGTACTGTGACATCACTGTGTATTATCCCTGCACTGTGACATCACTGTGTATTATCCCTGTACTGTGACATCACTGTGTATTATCCTTGTACTGTGACATCACTGTGTATTATCCCTGCACTGTGACATCACTGTGTATTATCCTGTATTGTGAAATCACAGTGTGTATTATCCCTGTACTGTGACATCACTGTGTATTATCCCTGTACTGTGACATCACTGTGTATTATGCCTGTACTGTGACATCACTGTGTATTATCCCTGTACTGTGACATCACTGTGTGTATTATCCCTGTACTGTGACATCACTGTGTATTATCCTGTACTGTGAAATCACAGTGTGTATTATCCCTGTACTGTGACATCACTGTGTGTATTATCCCTGTACTGTGACATCACTGTGTATTATGCCTGTACTGTGACATCACTGTGTATTATGCCTGTACTGTGACATCACTGCATGTATTATACCTGTACTGTGAAATCACTGTGTATATTATTCTTGTACTGTGACATCACTGTGTGTATTATCTCTGTTCTGTGACATCTCTGTGTATTTTCCCTGTACTGTGACATCACTATGTATTATCCCTGTACTGTGACATCACTGTTTATCATTCCTGTACTGAGACATCACTGTGTAATATCCCTGTATTGTGACATCACTGTGTATTATCCCTGTACTGTGACATCACTGTGTATTATCCCTGTACTGTGACATCACCGTGTGTATCATTCCTGTACTGTGACATCCCTGTATCCCTGTACTGTGACATCACTGTGTGTATTATCCCTGTACTGTGACATCACTGTGTGTATTATCCCTGTACTGTGACATCACTGTGTGTACTATCCCTGTACTGTGACATCACTGTGTGTATTATCTCTGTACTGTGACATCACTGTGTGTATTATCCCTGTACCTACTGTGACATCACTGTGTATTATCCCTGTACAGTGACATCACTGTGTGTATTATCCCTGTACTGTGACATCACTGTGTATTATCCCTGTACTGTGACATCACTGTGTATTGTCCCTGTACTGTGACATCACTGTGTATATTATCTCTTTACTGTGACATCACTGTGTGTATTATCCCTGTATTGCGACATCACTGTGTATATTATCCCTGTACTGTGACATCACTGTGTGTATTTTCCCTGTACTGTGACACCACTGTGTGTATTATCCCTGTACTGTGACATAACTGTGTATTATCCCTGTACTGTGTGTATTATCCCTGTACTGTGACATCACTGTGTATTATCCCTGCACTGTGACATCACTGTGTATTATCCCTGTACTGTGACATCACTGTGTATTATCCCTGTACTGTGACATCACTGTGTATTATCCTGTACTGTGAAATCACAGTGTGTATTATCCCTGTACTGTGACATCACTGTGTATTATCCCTGTACTGTGACATCACTGTGTGTATTATCCCTGTACTGTGACATCACTGTGTGTATTATCCCTGTACTGTGACATCACTGTGTATTATGCCTGTACTGTGACATCACTGTGTATTATCCCTGTACTGTGACATCACTGTGTGTATTATCCCTGTACTGTGACATCACTGTGTATTATCCTGTACTGTGAAATCACAGTGTGTATTATCCCTGTACTGTGACATCACTGTGTGTATTATCGCTGTACTGTGACATAACTGTGTATTATCCCTGTACTGTGACATCACTGTGTGTATTATCCCTGTACTGTTACATCACTGTGTATTATCCCTGTACTGTGACATCACTGTGTGTATTATCCCATGTACTGTGACATCACTGTGTATTATCCCTATACTGTGACATCCCTGTGTGTATTATCCCATGTACTGTGACATCATTGTATGTATTATCCCTGTATTGTGACATCCCTGTGTGTATTATCCCTGTACTGTGACATAACTGTGTACAATCCCTGTACTGTGACAGCAAGGTGTGTATTATCCCTGTACTGTGACATCGCTGTGTGTATTATCCCTGTACTGTGACATCACTGTGTATATTTTCCCTGTACTGTGACATCACTGTGTATATTATCCCTGTACTGTGACATCACTGTGTATATTATCCCTGTACTGTGACATCACTGTGTATTTTCCCTGTACTGTGACATCACTGTGTATTATCCCTGTACTGTGACATCACTGTTTATTATTCCTGTACTGAGACATCACTGTGTAATATCCCTGTATTGTGACATCACTGTGTATTATCCCTATACTGTGACATCCCTGTGTGTATTATCCCATGTACTGTGACATCATTGTGTGTATTATCCCTGTATTGTGACATCCCTGTGTGTATTATCCCTGTACTGTGACATAACTGTGTACAATCCCTGTACTGTGACAGCACTGTGTGTATTATCCCTGTACTGTGACATCGCTGTGTGTATTATCCCTGTACTGTGACATCACTGTGTATATTTTCCCTGTACTGTGACATCACTGTGTATATTATCCCTGTACTGTGACATCACTGTGTATATTATCCCTGTACTGTGACATCACTGTGTATTTTCCCTGTACTGTGACATCACTGTGTATTATCCCTGTACTGTGACATCACTATTTATTATTCCTGTACTGAGACATCACTGTGTAATATCCCTGTATTGTGACATCACTGTGTATTATCCCTGTACTGTGACATCACCGTGTGTATCATTCCAGTACTGTGACATCACTGTGTGTATTATCCCTGTACTGTGACATCACTGTGTGTATTATCCCTTTACTGTGACATCACTGTGTATTATCCCTGTACTGTGACATCACTGTGTATATTATCCCTGTACTGTGACATCACTGTGTATTATCCCTGTATTGTAAAATCACTGTGTATTATCCCTGTATTGTGACATCACTGTGTATTATCCCTGTACTGTGACATCACTGTGTGTATTATCCCATGTACTGTGACATCACTGTGTGTATTATCCCTGTATTGCGACATCACTGTGTATATTATCCCTGTACTGTGACATCACTGTGTGTATTATCCCTGTACTGTGACACCACTGTGTGTATTATCCCTGTACTGTGACATAACTGTGTATTATCCCTGTACTGTGACATCACTGTGTATTATCCCTGCACTGTGACATCACTGTGTATTATCCCTGTACTGTGACATCACTGTGTATTATCCTTGTACTGTGACATCACTGTGTATTATCCCTGCACTGTGACATCACTGTGTATTATCCTGTATTGTGAAATCACAGTGTGTATTATCCCTGTACTGTGACATCACTGTGTATTATCCCTGTACTGTGACATCACTGTGTATTATGCCTGTACTGTGACATCACTGTGTATTATCCCTGTACTGTGACATCACTGTGTGTATTATCCCTGTACTGTGACATCACTGTGTATTATCCTGTACTGTGAAATCACAGTGTGTATTATCCCTGTACTGTGACATCACTGTGTGTATTATCCCTGTACTGTGACATCACTGTGTATTATGCCTGTACTGTGACATCACTGTGTATTATGCCTGTACTGTGACATCACTGCATGTATTATACCTGTACTGTGAAATCACTGTGTATATTATTCTTGTACTGTGACATCACTGTGTGTATTATCTCTGTACTGTGACATCTCTGTGTATTTTCCCTGTACTGTGACATCACTATGTATTATCCCTGTACTGTGACATCACTGTTTATCATTCCTGTACTGAGACATCACTGTGTAATATCCCTGTATTGTGACATCACTGTGTATTATCCCTGTACTGTGACATCACTGTGTATTATCCCTGTACTGTGACATCACCATGTGTATCATTCCCGAACTGTGACATCCCTGTATCCCTGTACTGTGACATCACTGTGTGTATTATCCCTGTACTGTGACATCACTGTGTGTATTATCCCTGAACTGTGACATCACTGTGTGTACTATCCCTGTACTGTGACATCACTGTGTGTATTATCTCTGTACTGTGACATCACTGTGTGTATTATCCCTGTACCTACTGTGACATCACTGTGTATTATCCCTGTACAGTGACATCACTGTGTGTATTATCCCTGTACTGTGACATCACTGTGTATTATCCCTGTACTGTGACATCACTGTGTATTGTCCCTGTACTGTGACATCACTGTGTATATTATCTCTATACTGTGACATCACTGTGTGCATTATCCCTGTATTGCGACATCACTGTGTATATTATCCCTGTACTGTGACATCACTGTGTGTATTTTCCCTGTACTGTGACACCACTGTGTGTATTATCCCTGTACTGTGACATAACTGTGTACTATCCCTGTACTGTGTGTATTATCCCTGTACTGTGACATCACTGTGTATTATCCCTGCACTGTGACATCACTGTGTATTATCCCTGTACTGTGACATCACTGTGTATTATCCCTGTACTGTGACATCACTGTGTATTATCCTGTACTGTGAAATCACAGTGTGTATTATCCCTGTACTGTGACATCACTGTGTATTATCCCTGTACTGTGACATCACTGTGTGTATTATCCCTGTACTGTGACATCACTGTGTGTATTATCCCTGTACTGTGACATCACTGTGTATTATGCCTGTACTGTGACATCACTGTGTATTATCCCTGTACTGTGACATCACTGTGTATTATCCTGTACTGTGAAATCACAGTGTGTATTATCCCTGTACTGTGACATCACTGTGTGTATTATCGCTGTACTGTGACATAACTGTGTATTATCCCTGTACTGTGACATCACTGTGTGTATTATCCCTGTACTGTGACATCACTGTGTATTATCCCTGTACTGTGACATCACTGTGTGTATTATCCCATGTACTGTGACATCACTGTGTATTATCCCTATACTGTGACATCCCTGTGTGTATTATCCCATGTACTGTGACATCATTGTATGTATTATCCCTGTATTGTGACATCCCTGTGTGTATTATCCCTGTACTGTGACATAACTGTGTACAATCCCTGTACTGTGACAGCAAGGTGTGTATTATCCCTGTACTGTGACATCGCTGTGTGTATTATCCCTGTACTGTGACATCACTGTGTATATTTTCCCTGTACTGTGACATCACTGTGTATATTATCCCTGTACTGTGACATCACTGTGTATATTATCCCTGTACTGTGACATCACTGTGTATTTTCCCTGTACTGTGACATCACTGTGTATTATCCCTGTACTGTGACATCACTGTTTATTATTCCTGTACTGAGACATCACTGTGTAATATCCCTGTATTGTGACATCACTGTGTATTATCCCTGTACTGTGACATCACCGTGTGTATCATTCCAGTACTTTGACATCACTGTGTGTATTATCCCTGTACTGTGACATCACTGTGTGTATTATCCCTTTACTGTGACATCACTGTGTATTATCCCTGTACTGTGACATCACCGTGTATATTATCCCTGTACTGTGACATCACTGTGTATTATCTCTGTACTGTAAAATCACTGTGTATTATCCCTGTATTGTGACATCACTGTGTATTATCCCTGTACTGTGACATCACTGTGTGTATTATCCCATGTACTGTGACATCACTGTGTGTATTATCCCTGTATTGCGACATCACTGTGTATATTATCCCTGTACTGTGACATCACTGTGTGTATTTTCCCTGTACTGTGAAACCACTGTGTGTATTATTCCTGTACTGTGACATAACTGTGTATTATCCCTGTACTGTGACATCACTGTGTATTATCCCTGCACTGTGACATCACTGTGTATTATCCCTGTACTGTGACATCACTGTGTATTATCCCTGTACTGTGACATCACTGTGTATTATCCCTGCACTGTGACATCACTGTGTATTATCCTGTACTGTGACATCACTGTGTATTATCCTGTACTGTGAAATCACAGTGTGTATTATCCCTGTACTGTGACATCACTGTGTGTATTATCCCTGTACTGTGACATCACTGTGTATTATGCCTGTACTGTGACATCACTGTGTATTATGCCTGTACTGTGACATCACTGTGTATTATCCCTGTACTGTGACATCACTGTGTGTATTATCCCTGTACTGTGACATCACTGTGTATTATCCTGTACTGTGAAATCACAGTGTGTATTATCCCTGTACTGTGACATCACTGTGTGTATTATCCCTGTACTGTGACATCACTGTGTATTATCCCTGTACTGTGACATCACTGTGTATTATGCCTGTACTGTGACATCACTGTGTATTATCCCTGTACTGTGACATCACTGTGTGTATTATCCCTGTACTGTGACATCACTGTGTATTATCCTGTACTGTGAAATCACAGTGTGTATTATCCCTGTACTGTGACATCACTGTGTGTATTATCCCTGTACTGTGACATCACTGTGTATTATGCCTGTACTGTGACATCACTGTGTATTATGCCTGTACTGTGACATCACTGCATGTATTATACCTGTACTGTGAAATCACTGTGTATATTATTCTTGTACTGTGACATCACTGTGTGTATTATCTCTGTACTGTGACATCTCTGTGTATTTTCCCTGTACTGTGACATCACTATGTATTATCCCTGTACTGTGACATCACTGTTTATCATTCCTGTACTGAGACATCACTGTGTAATATCCCTGTATTGTGACATCACTGTGTATTATCCCTGTACTGTGACATCACTGTGTATTATCCCTGTACTGTGACATCACCGTGTGTATCATTCCTGTACTGTGACATCCCTGTATCCCTGTACTGTGACATCACTGTGTGTATTATCCCTGTACTGTGACATCACTGTGTGTATTATCCCTGTACTGTGACATCACTGTGTGTACTATCCCTGTACTGTGACATCACTGTGTGTATTATCTCTGTACTGTGACATCACTGTGTGTATTATCCCTGTACCTACTGTGACATCACTGTGTACTATCTCTGTACAGTGACATCACTGTGTGTATTATCCCTGTACTGTGACATCACTGTGTATTATCCCTGTACTGTGACATCACTGTGTATTGTCCCTGTACTGTGACATCACTGTGTATATTATCTCTATACTGTGACATCACTGTGTGTATTATCCCTGTATTGCGACATCACTGTGTATATTATCCCTGTACTGTGACATCACTGTGTATTATCCCTGTACTGTGACATCACTGTGTATTATCCCTGTACTGTGACATCACTGTGTATTATCCTGTACTGTGAAATCACAGTGTGTATTATCCCTGTACTGTGACATCACTGTGTATTATCCCTGTACTGTGACATCACTGTGTGTATTATCCCTGTACTGTGACATCACTGTGTGTATTATCCCTGTACTGTGACATCACTGTGTATTATGCCTGTACTGTGACATCACTGTGTATTATCCCTGTACTGTGACATCACTGTGTATTATCCTGTACTGTGAAATCACAGTGTGTATTATCCCTGTACTGTGACATCACTGTGTGTATTATCGCTGTACTGTGACATAACTGTGTATTATCCCTGTACTGTGACATCACTGTGTGTATTATCCCTGTACTGTGACATCACTGTGTATTATCCCTGTACTGTGACATCACTGTGTATTATCCCATGTACTGTGACATCACTGTGTATTATCCCTATACTGTGACATCCCTGTGTGTATTATCCCATGTACTGTGACATCATTGTATGTATTATCCCTGTATTGTGACATCCCTGTGTGTATTATCCCTGTACTGTGACATAACTGTGTACAATCCCTGTACTGTGACAGCAAGGTGTGTATTATCCCTGTACTGTGACATCGCTGTGTGTATTATCCCTGTACTGTGACATCACTGTGTATATTTTCCCTGTACTGTGACATCACTGTGTATTTTCCCTGTACTGTGACATCACTGTGTATTATCCCTGTACTGTGACATCACTGTTTATTATTCCTGTACTGAGACATCACTGTGTAATATCCCTGTATTGTGACATCACTGTGTATTATCCCTGTACTGTGACATCACCGTGTGTATCATTCCAGTACTTTGACATCACTGTGTGTATTATCCCTGTACTGTGACATCACTGTGTGTATTATCCCTTTACTGTGACATCACTGTGTATTATCCCTGTACTGTGACATCACCGTGTATATTATCCCTGTACTGTGACATCACTGTGTATTATCTCTGTACTGTAAAATCACTGTGTATTATCCCTGTATTGTGACATCACTGTGTATTATCCCTGTACTGTGACATCACTGTGTGTATTATCCCATGTACTGTGACATCACTGTGTGTATTATCCCTGTATTGCGACATCACTGTGTATATTATCCCTGTACTGTGACATCACTGTGTGTATTTTCCCTGTACTGTGAAACCACTGTGTGTATTATCCCTGTACTGTGACATAACTGTGTATTATCCCTGTACTGTGACATCACTGTGTATTATCCCTGCACTGTGACATCACTGTGTATTATCCCTGCACTGTGACATCACTGTGTATTATCCTGTACTGTGAAATCACAGTGTGTATTATCCCTGTACTGTGACATCACTGTGTATTATCCCTGTACTGTGACATCACTGTGTATTATCCTGTACTGTGAAATCACAGTGTGTATTATCCCTGTACTGTGACATCACTGTGTGTATTATCCCTGTACTGTGACATCACTGTGTATTATGCCTGTACTGTGACATCACTGTGTATTATGCCTGTACTGTGACATCACTGCATGTATTATACCTGTACTGTGAAATCACTGTGTATATTATTCTTGTACTGTGACATCACTGTGTGTATTATCTCTGTACTGTGACATCTCTTTGTATTTTCCCTGTACTGTGACATCACTATGTATAATCCCTGTACTGTGACATCACTGTTTATCATTCCTGTACTGAGACATCACTGTGTAATATCCCTGTATTGTGACATCACTGTGTATTATCCCTGTACTGTGACATCACTGTGTATTATCCCTGTACTGTGACATCAACGTGTGAATCATTCCTGTACTGTGACATCCCTGTATCCCTGTACTGTGACATCACTGTGTGTATTATCCCTGTACTGTGACATCACTGTGTGTATTATCCCTGTACTGTGACATCACTGTGTGTATTATCCCTGTACTGTGACATCACTGTGTGTATTATCTCTGTACTGTGACATCACTGTGTGTATTATCCCTGTACATACTGTGACATCACTGTGTATTATCCCTGTACAGTGACATCACTGTGTGTATTATCCCTGTACTGTGACATCACTGTGTATTATCCCTGTACTGTTGCATCACTGTGTATTGTCCCTGTACTGTGACATCACTGTGTATATTATCTCTATACTGTGACATCACTGTGTGTATTATCCCTGTATTGCGACATCACTGTGTATATTATCCCTGTACTGTGACATCACTGTGTGTATTTTCCCTGTACTGTGACACCACTGTGTGTATTATCCCTGTACTGTGACATAACTGTGTATTATCCCTGTACTGTGTGTATTATCCCTGTACTGTGACATCACTGTGTATTATCCCTGTACTGTGACATCACTGTGTATTATCCCATGTATTGTGACATCACTGTGTATTATCCCTATACTGTGACATCCCTGTGTGTATTATCCCATGTACTGTGACATCATTGTGTGTATTATCCCTGTATTGTGACATCCCTGTGTGTATTATCCCTGTACTGTGACATAACTGTGTACAATCCCTGTACTGTGACAGCACTGTGTGTATTATCCCTCTACTGTGACATCGCTGTGTGTATTATCCCTGTACTGTGACATCACTGTGTATATTTTCCCTGTACTGTGACATCACTGTGTATATTATCCCTGTACTGTGACATCACTGTGTATATTATCCCTGTACTGTGACATCACTGTGTATTTTCCCTGTACTGTGACATCACTGTGTATTATCCCTGTACTGTGACATCACTGTTTATTATTCCTGTACTGAGACATCACTGTGTAATATCCCTGTATTGTGACATCACTGTGTATTATCCTTATACTGTGACATCACCGTGTGTATCATTCCAGTACTGTGACATCACTGTGTGTATTATCCCTGTACTGTGACATCACTGTGTGTATTATCCCTTTACTGTGACATCACTGTGTATTATCCCTGTACTGTGACATCACTGTGTATATTATCCCTGTACTGTGACATCACTGTGTATTATCCCTGTACTGTGAAATCACTGTGTATTATCCCTGTATTGTGACATCACTGTGTATTATCCCTGTACTGTGACATCACTGTGTGTATTATCCCATGAACTGTGACATCACTGTGTGTATTATCCCTGTATT
This sequence comes from Hyla sarda, assembly GCF_029499605.1. NCBI lineage: Eukaryota > Metazoa > Chordata > Amphibia > Anura > Hylidae > Hyla > Hyla sarda. Next base: position 23,232,485 of record NC_079200.1, read on the forward strand.
GCGACATCACTGTGTATATTATCCCTGTACTGTGACATCACTGTGTGTATTTTCCCTGTACTGTGAAACCACTGTGTGTATTATCCCTGTACTGTGACATAACTGTGTATTATCCCTGTACTGTGACATCACTGTGTATTATCCCTGCACTGTGACATTACTGTGTATTATCCCTGTACTGTGACATCACTGTGTATTATCCCTGTACTGTGACATCACTGTGTATTATCCCTGCACTGTGACATCACTGTGTATTATCCTGTACTGTGAAATCACAGTGTGTATTATCCCTGTACTGTGACATCACTGTGTATTATCCCTGTACTGTGACATCACTGTGTATTATCCTGTACTGTGAAATCACAGTGTGTATTATCCCTGTACTGTGACATCACTGTGTGTATTATCCCTGTACTGTGACATCACTGTGTATTATGCCTGTACTGTGACATCACTGTGTATTATGCCTGTACTGTGACATCACTGTGTATTATGCCTGTACTGTGACATCACTGCATGTATTATACCTGTACTGTGAAATCACTGTGTATATTATTCTTGTACTGTGACATCACTGTGTGTATTATCTCAGTACTGTGACATCTCTTTGTATTTTCCCTGTACTGTGACATCACTATGTATAATCCCTGTACTGTGACATCACTGTTTATCATTCCTGTACTGAGACATCACTGTGTAATATCCCTGTATTGTGACATCACTGTGTATTATCCCTGTACTGTGACATCACTGTGTATTATCCCTGTACTGTGACATCACCGTGTGAATCATTCCTGTACTGTGACATCCCTGTATCCCTGTACTGTGACATCACTGTGTGTATTATCCCTGTACTGTGACATCACTGTGTGTATTATCCCTGTACTGTGACATCACTGTGTGTATTATCCCTGTACTGTGACATCACTGTGTGTATTATCTCTGTACTGTGACATCACTGTGTGTATTATCCCTGTACATACTGTGACATCACTGTGTATTATCCCTGTACAGTGACATCACTGTGTGTATTATCCCTGTACTGTGACATCACTGTGTATTATCCCTGTACTGTTGCATCACTGTGTATTGTCCCTGTACTGTGACATCACTGTGTATATTATCTCTATACTGTGACATCACTGTGTGTATTATCCCTGTATTGCGACATCACTGTGTATATTATCCCTGTACTGTGACATCACTGTGTGTATTTTCCCTGTACTGTGACACCACTGTGTGTATTATCCCTGTACTGTGACATAACTGTGTATTATCCCTGTACTGTGTGTATTATCCCTGTACTGTGACATCACTGTGTATTATCCCTGCACTGTGACATCACTGTGTATTATCCCTGTACTGTGACATCACTGTGTATTATCCCTGTACTGTGACATCACTGTGTATTATCCTGTACTGTGAAATCACAGTGTGTATTATCCCTGTACTGTGACATCACTGTGTATTATCCCTGTACTGTGACATCACTGTGTGTATTATCCCTGTACTGTGACATCACTGTGTGTATTATCCCTGTACTGTGACATCACTGTGTATTATGCCTGTACTGTGACATCACTGTGTATTATCCCTGTACTGTGACATCACTGTGTGTATTATCCCTGTACTGTGACATCACTGTGTATTATCCTGTACTGTGAAATCACAGTGTGTATTATCCCATGTACTGTGACATCACTGTGTATTATCCCTATACTGTGACATCCCTGTGTGTATTATCCCATGTACTGTGACATCATTGTATGTATTATCCCTGTATTGTGACATCCCTGTGTGTATTATCCCTGTACTGTGACATAACTGTGTACAATCCCTGTACTGTGACAGCAAGGTGTGTATTATCCCTGTACTGTGACATCGCTGTGTGTATTATCCCTGTACTGTGACATCACTGTGTATATTTTCCCTGTACTGTGACATCACTGTGTATATTATCCCTGTACTGTGACATCACTGTGTATATTATCCCTGTACTGTGACATCACTGTGTATTTTCCCTGTACTGTGACATCACTGTGTATTATCCCTGTACTGTGACATCACTGTTTATTATTCCTGTACTGAGACATCACTGTGTAATATCCCTGTATTGTGACATCACTGTGTATTATCCCTATATTGTGACATCCCTGTGTGTATTATCCCATGTACTGTGACATCATTGTGTGTATTATCCCTGTATTGTGACATCCCTGTGTGTATTATCCCTGTACTGTGACATAACTGTGTACAATCCCTGTACTGTGACAGCACTGTGTGTATTATCCCTGTACTGTGACATCGCTGTGTGTATTATCCCTGTACTGTGACATCACTGTGTATATTTTCCCTGTACTGTGACATCACTGTGTATATTATCCCTGTACTGTGACATCACTGTGTATATTATCCCTGTACTGTGACATCACTGTGTATTTTCCCTGTACTGTGACATCACTGTGTATTATCCCTGTACTGTGACATCACTATTTATTATTCCTGTACTGAGACATCACTGTGTAATATCCCTAAATTGTGACATCACTGTGTATTATCCCTGTACTGTGACATCACCGTGTGTATCATTCCAGTACTTTGACATCACTGTGTGTATTATCCCTGTACTGTGACATCACTGTGTGTATTATCCCTTTACTGTGACATCACTGTGTATTATCCCTGTACTGTGACATCACTGTGTATATTATCCCTGTACTGTGACATCACTGTGTATTATCCCTGTATTGTAAAATCACTGTGTATTATCCCTGTATTGTGACATCACTGTGTATTATCCCTGTACTGTGACATCACTGTGTGTATTATCCCATGTACTGTGACATCACTGTGTGTATTATCCCTGTATTGCGACATCACTGTGTATATTATCCCTGTACTGTGACATCACTGTGTGTATTATCCCTGTACTGTGACACCACTGTGTGTATTATCCCTGTACTGTGACATAACTGTGTATTATCCCTGTACTGTGACATCACTGTGTATTATCCCTGCACTGTGACATCACTGTGTATTATCCCTGTACTGTGACATCACTTTGTATTATCCTTGTACTGTGACATCACTGTGTATTATCCCTGCACTGTGACATCACTGTGTATTATCCTGTATTGTGAAATCACAGTGTGTATTATCCCTGTACTGTGACATCACTGTGTATTATCCCTGTACTGTGACATCACTGTGTATTATGCCTGTACTGTGACATCACTGTGTATTATCCTTGTACTGTGACATCACTGTGTGTATTATCCCTGTACTGTGACATCACTGTGTATTATCCTGTACTGTGAAATCACAGTGTGTATTATCCCTGTACTGTGACATCACTGTGTGTATTATCCCTGTACTGTGACATCACTGTGTATTATGCCTGTACTGTGACATCACTGTGTATTATGCCTGTACTGTGACATCACTGCATGTATTATACCTGTACTGTGAAATCACTGTGTATATTATTCTTGTACTGTGACATCACTGTGTGTATTATCTCTGTACTGTGACATCTCTGTGTATTTTCCCTGTACTGTGACATCACTATGTATTATCCCTGTACTGTGACATCACTGTTTATCATTCCTGTACTGAGACATCACTGTGTAATATCCCTGTATTGTGACATCACTGTGTATTATCCCTGTACTGTGACATCACTGTGTATTATCCCTGTACTGTGACATCACCGTGTGTATCATTCCTGTACTGTGACATCCCTGTATCCCTGTACTGTGACATCACTGTGTGTATTATCCCTGTACTGTGACATCACTGTGTGTATTATCCCTGTACTGTGACATCACTGTGTGTACTATCCCTGTACTGTGACATCACTGTGTGTATTATCTCTGTACTGTGACATCACTGTGTGTATTATCCCTGTACCTACTGTGACATCACTGTGTATTATCCCTGTACAGTGACATCACTGTGTGTATTATCCCTGTACTGTGACATCACTGTGTATTATCCCTGTACTGTGACATCACTGTGTATTGTCCCTGTACTATGACATCACTGTGTATATTATCTCTATACTGTGACATCACTGTGTGTATTATCCCTGTATTGCGACATCACTGTGTATATTATCCCTGTACTGTGACATCACTGTGTGTATTTTCCCTGTACTGTGACACCACTGTGTGTATTATCCCTGTACTGTGACATAACTGTGTACTATCCCTGTACTGTGTGTATTATCCCTGAACTGTGACATCACTGTGTATTATCGCTGCACTGTGACATCACTGTGTATTATCCCTGTACTGTGACATCACTGTGTATTATCCCTGTACTGTGACATCACTGTGTATTATCCTGTACTGTGAAATCACAGTGTGTATTATCCCTGTACTGTGACATCACTGTGTATTATCCCTGTACTGTGACATCACTGTGTGTATTATCCCTGTACTGTGACATCACTGTGTGTATTATCCCTGTACTGTGACATCACTGTGTATTATGCCTGTACTGTGACATCACTGTGTATTATCCCTGTACTGTGACATCACTGTGTATTATCCTGTACTGTGAAATCACAGTGTGTATTATCCCTGTACTGTGACATCACTGTGTGTATTATCGCTGTACTGTGACATAACTGTGTATTATCCCTGTACTGTGACATCACTGTGTGTATTATCCCTGTACTGTGACATCACTGTGTATTATCCCTGTACTGTGACATCACTGCGTGTATTATCCCATGTACTGTGACATCACTGTGTATTATCCCTATACTGTGACATCCCTGTGTGTATTATCCCATGTACTGTGAAATCATTGTATGTATTATCCCTGTATTGTGACATCCCTGTGTGTATTATCCCTGTACTGTGACATAACTGTGTACAATCCCTGTACTGTGACAGCAAGGTGTGTATTATCCCTGTACTGTGACATCGCTGTGTGTATTATCCCTGTACTGTGACATCACTGTGTATATTTTCCCTGTACTGTGACATCACTGTGTATATTATCCCTGTACTGTGACATCACTGTGTATATTATCCCTGTACTGTGACATCACTGTGTATTTTCCCTGTACTGTGACATCACTGTGTATTATCCCTGTACTGTGACATCACTGTTTATTATTCCTGTACTGTGACATCACCGTGTGTATCATTCCAGTACTTTGACATCACTGTGTGTATTATCCCTGTACTGTGACATCACTGTGTGTATTATCCCTTTACTGTGACATCACTGTGTATTATCCCTGTACTGTGACATCACCGTGTATATTATCCCTGTACTGTGACATCACTGTGTATTATCTCTGTACTGTAAAATCACTGTGTATTATCCCTGTATTGTGACATCACTGTGTATTATCCCTGTACTGTGACATCACTGTGTGTATTATCCCATGTACTGTGACATCACTGTGTGTATTATCCCTGTATTGCGACATCACTGTGTATATTATCCCTGTACTGTGACATCACTGTGTGTATTTTCCCTGTACTGTGAAACCACTGTGTGTATTATCCCTGTACTGTGACATAACTGTGTATTATCCCTGTACTGTGACATCACTGTGTATTATCCCTGCACTGTGACATCACTGTGTATTATCCCTGTACTGTGACATCACTGTGTATTATCCCTGTACTGTGACATCACTGTGTATTATCCCTGCACTGTGACATCACTGTGTATTATCCTGTACTGTGAAATCACAGTGTGTATTATCCCTGTACTGTGACATCACTGTGTATTATCCCTGTACTGTGACATCACTGTGTATTATCCTGTACTGTGAAATCACAGTGTGTATTATCCCTGTACTGTGACATCACTGTGTGTATTATCCCTGTACTGTGACATCACTGTGTATTATGCCTGTACTGTGACATCACTGTGTATTATGCCTGTACTGTGACATCACTGCATGTATTATACCTGTACTGTGAAATCACTGTGTATATTATTCTTGTACTGTGACATCACTGTGTGTATTATCTCTGTACTGTGACATCTCTTTGTATTTTCCCTGTACTGTGACATCACTATGTATAATCCCTGTACTGTGACATCACTGTTTATCATTCCTGTACTGAGACATCACTGTGTAATATCCCTGTATTGTGACATCACTGTGTATTATCCCTGTACTGTGACATCACTGTGTATTATCCCTGTACTGTGACATCAACGTGTGAATCATTCCTGTACTGTGACATCCCTGTATCCCTGTACTGTGACATCACTGTGTGTATTATCCCTGTACTGTGACATCACTGTGTGTATTATCCCTGTACTGTGACATCACTGTGTGTATTATCCCTGTACTGTGACATCACTGTGTGTATTATCTCTGTACTGTGACATCACTGTGTGTATTATCCCTGTACATACTGTGACATCACTGTGTATTATCCCTGTACAGTGACATCACTGTGTGTATTATCCCTGTACTGTGACATCACTGTGTATTATCCCTGTACTGTTGCATCACTGTGTATTGTCCCTGTACTGTGACATCACTGTGTATATTATCTCTATACTGTGACATCACTGTGTGTATTATCCCTGTATTGCGACATCACTGTGTATATTATCCCTGTACTGTGACATCACTGTGTGTATTTTCCCTGTACTGTGACACCACTGTGTGTATTATCCCTGTACTGTGACATAACTGTGTATTATCCCTGTACTGTGTGTATTATCCCTGTACTGTGACATCACTATGTATTATCCCTGTACTGTGACATCACTGTGTATTATCCCATGTATTGTGACATCACTGTGTATTATCCCTATACTGTGACATCCCTGTGTGTATTATCCCATGTACTGTGACATCATTGTGTGTATTATCCCTGTATTGTGACATCCCTGTGTGTATTATCCCTGTACTGTGACATAACTGTGTACAATCCCTGTACTGTGACAGCACTGTGTGTATTATCCCTCTACTGTGACATCGCTGTGTGTATTATCCCTGTACTGTGACATCACTGTGTATATTTTCCCTGTACTGTGACATCACTGTGTATATTATCCCTGTACTGTGACATCACTGTGTATATTATCCCTGTACTGTGACATCACTGTGTATTTTCCCTGTACTGTGACATCACTGTGTATTATCCCTGTACTGTGACATCACTGTTTATTATTCCTGTTCTGAGACATCACTGTGTAATATCCCTGTATTGTGACATCACTGTGTATTATCCTTATACAGTAACATCACCGTGTGTATCATTCCAGTACTGTGACATCACTGTGTGTATTATCCCTGTACTGTGACATCACTGTGTGTATTATCCCTTTACTGTGACATCACTGTGTATTATCCCTTTACTGTGACATCACTGTGTATATTATCCCTGTACTGTGACATCACTGTGTATTATCCCTGTACTGTGAAATCACTGTGTATTATCCCTGTATTGTGACATCACTGTGTATTATCCCTGTACTGTGACATCACTGTGTGTATTATCCCATGTACTGTGACATCACTGTGTGTATTATCCCTGTATTGCGACATCACTGTGTATATTATCCCTGTACTGTGACATCACTGTGTGTATTTTCCCTGTACTGTGAAACCACTGTGTGTATTATCCCTGTACTGTGACATAACTGTGTATTATCCCTGTACTGTGACATCACTGTGTATTATCCCTGCACTGTGACATCACTGTGTATTATCCCTGTACTGTGACATCACTGTGTATTATCCCTGTACTGTGACATCACTGTGTATTATCCCTGCACTGTGACATCACTGTGTATTATCCTGTACTGTGAAATCACAGTGTGTATTATCCCTGTACTGTGACATCACTGTGTATTATCCCTGTACTGTGACATCACTGTGTATTATCCTGTACTGTGAAATCACAGTGTGTATTATCCCTGTACTGTGACATCACTGTGTGTATTATCCCTGTACTGTGACATCACTGTGTATTATGCCTGTACTGTGACATCACTGTGTATTATGCCTGTACTGTGACATCACTGCATGTATTATACCTGTACTGTGAAATCACTGTGTATATTATTCTTGTACTGTGACATCACTGTGTGTATTATCTCAGTACTGTGACATCTCTTTGTATTTTCCCTGTACTGTGACATCACTATGTATAATCCCTGTACTGTGACATCACTGTTTATCATTCCTGTACTGAGACATCACTGTGTAATATCCCTGTATTGTGACATCACTGTGTATTATCCCTGTACTGTGACATCACTGTGTATTATCCCTGTACTGTGACATCACCGTGTGAATCATTCCTGTACTGTGACATCCCTGTATCCCTGTACTGTGACATCACTGTGTGTATTATCCCTGTACTGTGACATCACTGTGTGTATTATCCCTGTACTGTGACATCACTGTGTGTATTATCCCTGTACTGTGACATCACTGTGTGTATTATCTCTGTACTGTGACATCACTGTGTGTATTATCCCTGTACATACTGTGACATCACTGTGTATTATCCCTGTACTGTTACGCCTAGCGCTCCGGGTCCCCGCTCCTCCCCAGAGCGCTCACGGCGTCTTTCTCCCTGCAGTGCCCCGGTCAGTCCCGCTGACCGGGAGCGCTGCACTGTCTTGGCCGTTGGGGATGCGATTCGCACAGCGGGACGCGCCCGCTCGCGAATCGCATCCCAGGTCACTTACCCGTCCCGGTCCCCTGCTGTCATGTGCTGGCGCGCGCGGCTCCGCTCTCTAGGGCGCGCGCGCGCCAGCTCTCTGAGACTTAAAGGGCCAGTGCACCAATGATTGGTGCCTGGCCCAATTAGCTTAATTGGCTTCCACCTGCTCCCTGGCTATATCTGATCTCCTCCCATGCACTCCCTTGCCGGATCTTGTTGCCTTGTGCCAGTGAAAGCGTTTAGTGTGTCCAAAGCCTGTGTACCTGAACTTCTGCTACCCATCCTGACTACGAACCTTGCCGCCTGCCCCCGACCTTCTGCTACGTCTGACCTTGCCTCTGCCTAGTCCTTCTGTCCCACGCCTTCTCAGCAGTCAGCGAGGTAGAGCCGTTGCTAGTGGATACGACCTGGTTGCTACTGCCGCAGCAAGACCATCCCGCTTTGCGGCGGGCTCTGGTGAAAACCAGTAGCCTCTTAGAACCGGTCCACTAGCACGGTCCACGCCAATCCCTCGCTGACACAGAGGATCCACTACCTGGAAGCCGAATCGTGACAGTAGATCCGGCCATGGATCCCGCTGAGGTGCCGCTGCCAAGTCTCGCTGATCTTCCCACGGTGGTCGCTCAGCAATCGCAGCAGATTGCCCAACAAGGACAGCAGCTGTCGCAGTTGACCGCCATGTTACAGCAACTTCTGCCTCTGCTACAGCAGCAACCATCTCCTCCGCCAGCTCCTGCACCTCCTCCGCAGCGAGTGGCCGCTCCTAACCTCCGCTTGTCCCTGCCGGACAAATTTGATGGGGACTCTAAACTCTGCCGTGGATTTCTGTCTCAGTGTTCCCTGCATATGGAGATGTTGTCGGACTTGTTTCCTTCAGAACGGTCTAAGGTGGCGTTCGTAGTAAGCCTTCTTTCAGGAAAGGCCTTGTCTTGGGCCACACCGCTCTGGGACCGCAATGATCCTGCCACAGCCACAGTCCAGGCCTTCTTCACTGAACTCCGGAGTGTCTTCGAGGAGCCAGCCCGAGCTTCTTCTGCCGAGACTGCCCTGTTGAACCTGGTCCAGGGTAATTCTTCAGTGGGCGAGTACGCCATCCAATTTCGTACTCTTGCTTCCGAGTTATCATGGAATAACGAGGCTCTCTGCGCGACCTTTAAAAAAGGCCTATCCAGTCGCATCAAGGATGTGCTGGCCGCACGAGAGATTCCTGCCAATCTGCAAGAACTCATCCATCTAGCTACCCGCATTGACATGCGTTTTTTCTGAGCGACACCAAGAGCTCCGCCAGGAAAAAGACTTAGATCTCTGGGCACCTCTCCCACAGTATCCGTTGCAATCTACGCCTGGGCCTCCCGCCGAGGAGGCCATGCAAGTGGATAAGTCTCGCCTGACCCAGGAAGAGAGGAATCGCCGTAGGGAAGAAAATCTCTGTCTTTTACTGTGCCAGTACCGAGCATTTCTTGGTGGATTGCCCTATCCGTCCTCCACGCCCTGGGAAACGCACGCACGCACCCAGCTCACGTGGGTGTGGCGTCTCTTGGTTCCAAGTCTGCTCCTCCACGTCTCACGGTACCCGTGCGGATTTCTTCTTCAGCCAACTCCTCCCTCTCAGCCGTGGCCTGCTTGGACTCCGGTGCCTCTGGAAATTTTATTTTGGAGTCGTTTGTTAATAAATTCAGCATCCCGGTGACCCGTCTCGTCAAGCCGCTCTACATTTCCGTGGTCAACGGAGCCAGATTGGACTGCACCGTGCGTTACCGCACAGAGCCCCTCCTCATGTCTATTGGACCCCACCTTGAGAGGATTGAGTTCTTCATTCTCCCCAAATGTACCTCTGAGGTCCTCCTCGGTCTGCCTTGGCTCCGGCTTCATTCCCCCCACCATTGATTGGACCACCGGGGGAGATCAGGAACTGGGACTCTGCCTGCCACAGGAAGTGCCTCTCCCCCCCTCCCAGTCCCGTCAGGCAAGCCTCTGTGCCTCCCCATGGCCCCCCGTCCTGGTGTCACACTGCCCCGTGCCAGGCCTCGCCCTCTGCCCTCCCTCCCCCCATTCCCACTCCTGCTGTACTGCCTGCCGTTGAGGAAACCCTCCATTCTTTCCCGGTGTCCTCATCCCAGGGGAGGCAGTTACCGGACAAAGAGAAGGGGAGACCTAAGGGGGGGGGTTACTGTTACGCCTAGCGCTCCGGGTCCCCGCTCCTCCCCAGAGCGCTCACGGCGTCTTTCTCCCTGCAGTGCCCCGGTCAGTCCCCGCTGACCGGGAGCGCTGCACTGTCTTGGCCGTTGGGGATGCGATTCGCACAGCGGGACGCGCCCGCTCGCGAATCGCATCCCAGGTCACTTACCCGTCCCGGTCCCCTGCTGTCATGTGCTGGCGCGCGCGGCTCCGCTCTCTAGGGCGCTGCGCGCGCCAGCTCTCTGAGACTTAAAGGGCCAGTGCACCAATGATTGGTGCCTGGCCCAATTAGCTTAATTGGCTTCCACCTGCTCCCTGGCTATATCTGATCTCCTCCCATGCACTCCCTTGCCGGATCTTGTTGCCTTGTGCCAGTGAAAGCGTTTAGTGTGTCCAAAGCCTGTGTACCTGAACTTCTGCTACCCATCCTGACTACGAACCTTGCCGCCTGCCCCCGACCTTCTGCTACGTCTGACCTTGCCTCTGCCTAGTCCTTCTGTCCCACGCCTTCTCAGCAGTCAGCGAGGTAGAGCCGTTGCTAGTGGATACGACCTGGTTGCTACTGCCGCAGCAAGACCATCCCGCTTTGCGGCGGGCTCTGGTGAAAAACCAGTAGCCTCATAGAACCGGTTCCACTAGCACGGTCCACGCCAATCCCTCGCTGACACAGAGGATCCACTACCTGGAAGCCGAATCGTGACATGTACAGTGACATCACTGTGTGTATTATCCCTGTACTGTGACATCACTGTGTATTATCCCTGTACTGTTGCATCACTGTGTATTGTCCCTGTACTGTGACATCACTGTGTATATTATCTCTATACTGTGACATCACTGTGTGTATTATCCCTGTATTGCGACATCACTGTGTATATTATCCCTGTACTGTGACATCACTGTGTGTATTTTTCCCTGTACTGTGACACCACTGTGTGTATTATCCCTGTACTGTGACATAACTGTGTATTATCCCTGTACTGTGTGTATTATCCCTGTACTGTGACATCACTGTGTATTATCCCTGTACTGTGACATCACTGTGTGTATTATCCCTGTACTGTGACATCACTGTGTATTATCCTGTACTGTGAAATCACAGTGTGTATTATCCCTGTACTGTGACATCACTGTGTGTATTATCCCTGTACTGTGACATCACTGTGTATTATCCCTGTACTGTGACATCACTGTGTATTATGCCTGTACTGTGACATCACTGTGTATTATCCCTGTACTGTGACATCACTGTGTGTATTATCCCTGTACTGTGACATCACTGTGTATTATCCTGTACTGTGAAATCACAGTGTGTATTATCCCTGTACTGTGACATCACTGTGTGTATTATCCCTGTACTGTGACATCACTGTGTATTATGCCTGTACTGTGACATCACTGTGTATTATGCCTGTACTGTGACATCACTGCATGTATTATACCTGTACTGTGAAATCACTGTGTATATTATTCTTGTACTGTGACATCACTGTGTGTATTATCTCTGTACTGTGACATCTCTGTGTATTTTCCCTGTACTGTGACATCACTATGTATTATCCCTGTACTGTGACATCACTGTTTATCATTCCTGTACTGAGACATCACTGTGTAATATCCCTGTATTGTGACATCACTGTGTATTATCCCTGTACTGTGACATCACTGTGTATTATCCCTGTACTGTGACATCACCGTGTGTATCATTCCTGTACTGTGACATCCCTGTATCCCTGTACTGTGAATCACTGTGTGTATTATCCCTGTACTGTGACATCACTGTGTGTATTATCCCTGTACTGTGACATCACTGTGTGTACTATCCCTGTACTGTGACATCACTGTGTGTATTATCTCTGTACTGTGACATCACTGTGTGTATTATCCCTGTACCTACTGTGACATCACTGTGTACTATCCCTGTACAGTGACATCACTGTGTGTATTATCCCTGTACTGTGACATCACTGTGTATTATCCCTGTACTGTGACATCACTGTGTATTGTCCCCTGTACTGTGACATCACTGTGTATATTATCTCTATACTGTGACATCACTGTGTGTATTATCCCTGTATTGCGACATCACTGTGTATATTATCCCTGTACTGTGACATCACTGTGTATTATCCCTGTACTGTGACATCACTGTGTATTATCCCTGTACTGTGACATCACTGTGTATTATCCTGTACTGTGAAATCACAGTGTGTATTATCCCTGTACTGTGACATCACTGTGTATTATCCCTGTACTGTGACATCACTGTGTGTATTATCCCTGTACTGTGACATCACTGTGTGTATTATCCCTGTACTGTGACATCACTGTGTATTATGCCTGTACTGTGACATCACTGTGTATTATCCCTGTACTGTGACATCACTGTGTATTATCCTGTACTGTGAAATCACAGTGTGTATTATCCCTGTACTGTGACATCACTGTGTGTATTATCGCTGTACTGTGACATAACTGTGTATTATCCCTGTACTGTGACATCACTGTGTGTATTATCCCTGTACTGTGACATCACTGTGTATTATCCCTGTACTGTGACATCACTGTGTGTATTATCCCATGTACTGTGACATCACTGTGTATTATCCCTATACTGTGACATCCCTGTGTGTATTATCCCATGTACTGTGACATCATTGTATGTATTATCCCTGTATTGTGACATCCCTGTGTGTATTATCCCTGTACTGTGACATAACTGTGTACAATCCCTGTACTGTGACAGCAAGGTGTGTATTATCCCTGTACTGTGACATCGCTGTGTGTATTATCCCTGTACTGTGACATCACTGTGTATATTTTCCCTGTACTGTGACATCACTGTGTATATTATCCCTGTACTGTGACATCACTGTGTATATTATCCCTGTACTGTGACATCACTGTGTATTTTCCCTGTACTGTGACATCACTGTGTATTATCCCTGTACTGTGACATCACTGTTTATTATTCCTGTACTGAGACATCACTGTGTAATATCCCTGTATTGTGACATCACTGTGTATTATCCCTGTACTGCGACATCACCGTGTGTATCATTCCAGTACTTTGACATCACTGTGTGTATTATCCCTGTACTGTGACATCACTGTGTGTATTATCCCTTTACTGTGACATCACTGTGTATTATCCCTGTACTGTGACATCACCGTGTATATTATCCCTGTACTGTGACATCACTGTGTATTATCTCTGTACTGTAAAATCACTGTGTATTATCCCTGTATTGTGACATCACTGTGTATTATCCCTGTACTGTGACATCACTGTGTGTATTATCCCATGTACTGTGACATCACTGTGTGTATTATCCCTGTATTGCGACATCACTGTGTATATTATCCCTGTACTGTGACATCACTGTGTGTATTTTCCCTGTACTGTGAAACCACTGTGTGTATTATCCCTGTACTGTGACATAACTGTGTATTATCCCTGTACTGTGACATCACTGTGTATTATCCCTGCACTGTGACATCACTGTGTATTATCCCTGTACTGTGACATCACTGTGTATTATCCCTGTACTGTGACATCACTGTGTATTATCCTGCACTGTGACATCACTGTGTATTATCCTGTACTGTGAAATCACAGTGTGTATTATCCCTGTACTGTGACATCACTGTGTATTATCCCTGTACTGTGACATCACTGTGTATTATCCTGTACTGTGAAATCACAGTGTGTATTATCCCTGTACTGTGACATCACTGTGTGTATTATCCCTGTACTGTGACATCACTGTGTATTATGCCTGTACTGTGACATCACTGTGTATTATGCCTGTACTGTGACATCACTGCATGTATTATACCTGTACTGTGAAAATCACTGTGTATATTATTCTTGTACTGTGACATCACTGTGTGTATTATCTCTGTACTGTGACATCTCTTTGTATTTTCCCTGTACTGTGACATCACTATGTATAATCCCTGTACTGTGACATCACTGTTTATCATTTCTGTACTGAGACATCACTGTGTAATATCCCTGTATTGTGACATCACTGTGTATTATCCCTGTACTGTGACATCACTGTGTATTATCCCTGTACTGTGACATCAACGTGTGAATCATTCCTGTACTGTGACATCCCTGTATCCCTGTACTGTGACATCACTGTGTGTATTATCCCTGTACTGTGACATCACTGTGTGTATTATCCCTGTACTGTGACATCACTGTGTGTATTATCCCTGTACTGTGACATCACTGTGTGTATTATCTCTGTACTGTGACATCACTGTGTGTATTATCCCTGTACATACTGTGACATCACTGTGTATTATCCCTGTACAGTGACATCACTGTGTGTATTATCCCTGTACTGTGACATCACTGTGTATTATCCCAGCATCACTGTGTATTGTCCCTGTACTGTGACATCACTGTGTATATTATCTCTATACTGTGACATCACTGTGTGTATTATCCCTGTATTGCGACATCACTGTGTATATTATCCCTGTACTGTGACATCACTGTGTGTATTTTCCCTGTACTGTGACACCACTGTGTGTATTATCCCTGTACTGTGACATAACTGTGTATTATCCCTGTACTGTGTGTATTATCCCTGTACTGTGACATCACTGTGTATTATCCCTGTACTGTGACATCACTGTGTATTATCCCATGTATTGTGACATCACTGTGTATTATCCCTATACTGTGACATCCCTGTGTGTATTATCCCATGTACTGTGACATCATTGTGTGTATTATCCCTGTATTGTGACATCCCTGTGTGTATTATCCCTGTACTGTGACATAACTGTGTACAATCCCTGTACTGTGACAGCACTGTGTGTATTATCCCTCTACTGTGACATCGCTGTGTGTATTATCCCTGTAAAACTTTGTGACATCACTGTGTATATTTTCCCTGTACTGTGACATCACTGTGTATATTATCCCTGTACTGTGACATCACTGTGTATATTATCCCTGTACTGTGACATCACTGTGTATTTTCCCTGTACTGTGACATCACTGTGTATTATCCCTGTACTGTGACATCACTGTTTATTATTCCTGTACTGAGACATCACTGTGTAATATCCCTGTATTGTGACATCACTGTGTATTATCCTTATACTGTGACATCACCGTGTGTATCATTCCAGTACTGTGACATCACTGTGTGTATTATCCCTGTACTGTGACATCACTGTGTGTATTATCCCTTTACTGTGACATCACTGTGTATTATCCCTGTACTGTGACATCACTGTGTATATTATCCCTGTACTGTGACATCACTGTGTATTATCCCTGTACTGTGAAATCACTGTGTATTATCCCTGTATTGTGACATCACTGTGTATAATCCCTGTACTGTGACATCACTG